>NC_062279.1:125580887-125883917 GCF_902655055.1 Lutra lutra | reverse complement strand
AACTTGAGTAAGCCAACCACACATTTGTGTTTTATAAAGAAGATATTTATATTTGAGATTTAGTATGTTAATTCTTTATGTTTCCTTTCAGTGTTTTTGTTAATTCCAGCGTAGGCTTGGAAGTGATTTTGTGTGTGTGTGTGTGTGTGTGTGTGTGTGTGTGTGTGTGTATGTATGACAGAGAGAGTATGCATGCAAGCGCATGTGTCCACGTGCACACACATTGTGTATGTCCATGTGCACACACACATTGATCTTTATGGAACACTCTTTCATTCTTTCATCTTTTATTTTTCCATGACCTTTCACTGTCTTTAAGTCAAATCCTCTTTTCCTCCAGGCTTTCAATAGTTACTCGAAAGGAGCAGTGGGAATCTCCTTTTAGGGAAGATGGTGAAACCACTGAGAGTATAATATTTCTATTTTAGAGTTCAGAACCTTAATATGGGAAAAATACTTTGAAACTCATATAGTTTAGGTGTTCATCAGCCAATTACTTGAATTCCCTCCACAACATTTCCTCCAAGTAATTATCCAGCTTACACAAGAAAAGATCCAGCAATAGAAAGCCTCCTCGTCTTGTGTGGTACACAGTGTCATCTTCAAACAATTCTGCGTTTTCAATCTTTTCCCCTTATTGAACTAAATAAATTTGTATCCCTGTAACTTCTTAATATACCAAAACTTCTAAACCTTCTTACCCATAAAAAGCCTTCAGAATTGAAAATATTTATTAAGGCTCTTTCTTGTTCTGCTGATTTTTCTTACTCCAAACTAAACAGTCTTATTTTTTTAAACTGTTCCTCTTGACATAGTTTCAAATGACTTTCCACCTAACCACTTACCTCAGAATATATTCTGGTTTATTGATGTCCTTAAATATTGTTTTGTATTTAAGAAGAACATAACATAATTGTTAAATACTAAGCGGTATTTAAGAACTCAACACAGCAGTCCAGAAGCAGTCTGACAGGGAATTCTTCCATAATTTTCTTAGCTGTATATTTTCAGGTTAGAACAGTTTACAAAGTGGCTTCTTGGAGTTCCAGTGGTCTTAGCAGGATCTGTTCAATCTCTTCCTCATGTTTTTTTCTCCTTCAAGGTTGTGGATTTGAAACCTAGAAGAGGAAAAGAGTCTCTGTCATTTATTTTTAATTCAGTGAAAACCCAATTCCATTTTCTTCTAGTCTATTCACAATTTACCATTTTGAAAGGTAACGAAGCATTTAGTAGGTTAAATGACTTTCCAACTTTATCATTCTTTTCTTTGTCAAGTTCTTTGAAAGCCTAAGGCATATAGGTAGCATAACAAGAGACATATTTTAAGAAACTTAAAGATAAATTAGTGAAGGATTTCTTAGTAAACGTACATTTTATATATTTTCAAGTGACCAAGTAACAAGTAACAATACTGCATAAAGACAAAGAAAAGGAATGATATCCGTGTACTGGTTTCTGTGTTTAATTGTAAAATAATGTTAAATGGTTGGTTGGTCCCATGCTGGAATACTGAATATTGAGTCTGAATGTCCTTGATGTAAGATAGGATGCATAATATTCATGCTTTTGGGCTACCTTCAACTCTCCACATCAATTAATTTCTAATTGTTTAAGCTAATGAGTTAAATTCCCTAAGTCAGTTGTAGATATGACCCTTCAAAGAGACAACATGGAGGCAAATTTTTCTGGCATATTTGTAATGATTTTATTTCAATTTACTTTTTGTAAAATTGACCATCCATTTATATAAGGGACATATTTGGTATATGTATAGGTACAATGCTAAAATTTCTTAATGGTTAGTTGATTGTGAGGTATATTTTCAGTTTTGAAAATGTTAAAGTTGGTAAGAAAAGGCAAGGAAACAGCATGGTTAGTTTAGAAGTCACTATTATTAAGTATGGCTGCTTACAGTTGCCAGTCTATGTCTCCTTTGCTATAGTAATGTAATTCTATACATATATCACACCATCAGGGCCATTTGTGGTATGGAATGAAAAATATGACAGTGTAACAAGTTAAGCAGTTGTTATAAAACAAATTGTTACTGTGCCTATCCTGCCCATGGAATGTAGAGACATTACTTCATCGACCACTGATCTGGAAGCCCTTTCTTAGAAAACCTGCATAAAACCTGTGCCTACCAGTCTTCTTAAATAATGTAAATGCAGAGCTTTTAGTAAGTACATCTGCTACTGGTTTGTCCTAGATGACTTTATCCTGTTTGAAAATGGTAACTTTGTAAATAATACATGAAAAAATTGATTATATCTAACATACAAGGCATGAATCCAAGGAGTACTGTTCTAGAAAGGAAATCAAAAGGCAAACTGCACAGCATTTGGGTGTAACCTTTAGGGATTCCTTTGTTTCTTTTTATACATGATTACCCTCCGCATGAACCATTTTAGTTGTGATAGATTTTAGGTAGCCCTATTTTGTGAGTATGAAGCAGAGTAACTGAAATTTTAGTTTGAGGTACGTAGAAATACAGAACTTGAGAATTGAAATTACTGGTTCTCTACACAAATGTCATTTATGACTCTTAAACATTTCCAGAGGTGGAAAACTTTCTAACCTTGTGGCTAATTCTCTTTTTGGGAAATTGTAGTTGAAAGGTATTTCTCACAGTGGACTAAATATGGCACTCTCCACAGTTCGGTGCTCTCTTGAATTTACCTTTTACTCTAAGTTTTAATCTTGGAATTTTAAAATTCCATATTTTTTATATATATATATATATATACATATATATATATATATAAATTTTTACCTATTTAAAGATAAACATCATACATTCTTAAATATTCTTTTGCTAGAAACAAATTTTTTTCAGCTGTTTTTTAATGGCAGTTTTGATTTCTGTTTTATATCTTCTAGTCACTGTTTTTCTTAAAATATTAATACTGTTGTTGGACATTTGGGATAATACCATGAAGAGTCAGTGATTTTTCTAACAAACTAATTCTCATTCCAATTTAAATGAAAAAATAAATTGTAATTCTTTTCTTTTTTTAATTTATTATTTTTATTAATATGTAATGTATTATTTGCCCCAGAGGTACAGGTCTGTGAATTGTCAGCTTACACACTTTACAGCACTCACCATAGCACACACCCTCCCTAATGTCCATAACCCAACCATCCTCTCCATACCCTGCCTCCCCCCAGCAACCCTCAGTTTGTTTTGTGAGATTAAGAGTCTCTTATGGTTTGTCTCCCTCCCAATCCCATCTTGTTTCACTTTTTCCTTCCCTAACCACCAAACCCCCCACTCTGTCTCTCAAATTCCTCATATCAGGAGATCATGTGATAGTTGTCTTTCTCTGATTGACTTATTTCACTCAGCATAATACCCTCTAGTTCCATCCACATCATTGCAAATGGCAAGATTTCATTTCTTTTGATGGCTGCATAGTATTCCATTGTGTATATATACCACATCTTCTTTATCCATTGTGATGATCAGAGTCAGTAAAATATTAAAGGTCTATAATGATTGAATTGTATATCATACTATTAGAGTTAAGGATAATTAAGTAGTTATTATGTTCTAATTCCTTGATTATTACTATGTCATGTGGAAAATAGATGGTAAATGTCTATTAAACAGAACAACTAATTAAAAATTCCATATTCCATGCCTGTTTTTGGTAAAAGATTTTATTGGAAGTACAAGAAACTTAACTGAGCAAGCAACTCAAATTCTGGGAGTTGGACTTTAACTGAAATTTTATTTAAATTTTATCTGATATAGAGCTACATGTACTCTCCAGTGATATTTAGGTCCCATATTATAATATTGAGCCTCCATTTTGCTCCACTGAAATGTTCACATTCAAGATATTTCCTGGTAATTATTTCGGTGATAGTTAAACAGAGTTTAGGATTTTTAGGATTTTTTTATGATATTGTAAAAGTGACTCATTCTTACTCTCAGGATGTGAATGAGGAAGCATGCTATTGGCATCTGTCTTTCAACTGAAGGAAGCCAGCTTGAGGATGAAGCTTAAACATGCAAAAGGGGAGAATAGAGAAAAATCAGGGGTGCCTGGGTGGCTCAGTTATGATCCCCAGGTCCTGGGATAGAGCCCCTCCTCAGACTTCCTGCTCAGTGGAGAGCCTGCTTCTCCCTCTCCCACTCCCCTCTGCTTGTGTTCCCTCTCTTGCTGTCTCTCTCTCTGTCAAATAAATAATAAAATCTATTTTTAAAAAGGGGGGGAGAGAAAATCAAAAGAACTGGAAATTTTGCCATGAACCCAAAGCCTGATTACTTACAGAGTTTTCAGTTATATGGCCAATAAATTTCCTTTATTGGATAAACCAGCTTGGGTTGAATTTATTTTTACTTGCAACTTTACTTGGATTGAGTTTATTTTTACATTTTTGCTAAGACAGTGGGTGAAGGTACAGATAATTTGAGCTGTAGAGGAGCCCAGAGTATAAATGATGATTAGCCTCTCTCTTATCTGTAAAAAACTGAAGGAGAGGTAATCTACAGAGATTTAGTGATTATATAAGACAAACTACAGTTTTTGCTATGGTGTGTATAGGATTGCAAATATTGGCAAAGTGAAAAGGAATTCTGAGAGCCACTGAAGGGATTACGTTAGAGAACTAAATTTAGATGGATTCCTGCTTCGTCATAACACTTATCCTCACTTGATGTTATATACTTTTATTTTGTCTTTTTTCTCATAAATTGTAAGCCTCAACAGTGGGGATTTTGTCTGATTCACTTACTCTTATATTTCTAATACCTAGGATTAGGTTTGGCACAGATATTGATATGTATGAATGAAGGGATGAATTTCTGAAAAAACTGAAGAGCCTAGCTCAGATTGGATAGTATGAATGTATGGTGGAAAATATTGACCCAGTATCATAGGTCTTTCAGAGAATATTCTTTAACTTGAGTACATGAGACAAGAGATTATGGAGCTTTCCATGATTATGGAATGGCACCTCTCCCAGTGCTTGGCTCTTAGTGAATGGTAAATACAAATTTGGTGCTGTATGATGTGACACAGTGGTTATGCCAGAGGACGGATGGTGAGGAAATCTAGCATGCCAGCCAGAGTAATACTGATATGACTAACTACTTGGTCCAAGTAGAATAGGGAAGCAGTTTATTAAAGTGATTTGGAAGTCAAAAGTAAAACTACATCACATTAATGTGATATTGAAGGCTTGGCTTTAAAGTTCATGGCATAGTTTTTTAATTTTACTGGAGAAAATATAAGTACTACTAGATAAACTGCTTAAATATAGCTTGCTGAAGGTAAAAGTAGTAATAATGTAGCAAAATAAGGTCACAAAGAGATCACCAGAAGAAAAATATGGCCCAAAGACCTTTAGAAACATAGATGGACATGTATAAGCATTTCAAGTATTGGTGATGCTGGGGTCTAAGAAAATTTGTTGTTAGGACTTATTTTAAAGATGGAGGAAAGGGACAGAGAGAAAGTTCTGGTTTCAACCTGTATTAAAAAAAAACAGAAATAAAAAAGCAGTGGAAGGAATTTATGAAACTGGCTGTCATGTTTAAATTTAGTTAGTAGGCTAAAAGAAGGTTCAAAACAATGGGCTATACTGTTGTAGCTGCTTATTTTTACTGGGTCTGTTGGCAAAAGTCTCTCATTTCTTCACACTTACTTTTCAAAGACCCTGGAGTCCCAGGTTTCATTTAGCAGAGTAACAGCTTTCAAATACTAATTATGTGTCTGTCTCAGCTTCTGGTTCTCCCTTTCCCTTTTCATCCTTGCCCTCTTGTTATTTTTCTTAGTTCCCTTCCCCACCTATTCCCCTACCTCACACCTTTTTTTCTTTTCTCCTATTCAGTTTCTCTCCTGATTACAGAAGATGTCAGTTAGCTATAAAAATCATCCCACTCATGTGAAACGTGTTTGGTGATGAAGTCTGGAGATTTCACAGGGGATTCTGTTCCAGGATGGCCATCATGCTGTATAGCACATTGGTTTTGAGGGTTGGTATCAACTTGAAGGGATTGAATGTAATTAGTCTCTTGGCGCCTCTGGAAACTAGGAGCTACTCTATCATTCCAGACAGTGTCATAATAGAAAGAAGACTGTCATTAGACAGACCTCATTAAAATCATAGTTTCATTTTTTTTATTAGCTATATGATGTCGGATATGTAGCCTCAGTTCTATGGGTTTCAGCTTCCTCATCTGTAAAATAAGACTCGTAATACACACCTTAAAGTATTTTGTGAAGAATAAGTGACTAAAGCCTGGAAAGTGATTAGTACAGTACCTGGCATTTGGTAAGCATTCACTAAATTATAGCTACTTTCACTGTTTTCTTGGGTTGATTCTAGTTTCATGGATCTCCTACCAGTGTCCAGCTCAGACTAAATAAATGGCACTGCTCTTCAGGAATCTGAATCGGACTGAATAAGGTGTGTGCTGCTGGACCTTCTGGGCAGAAGGATATGCTTTTCTGATAGTGGGGATATTGGTGTCTGAATGGGTACCTTCAAGTGAGTTGCAGGATAGGCTTGCTAAAATTCTCTTTTGGGTAATATGGAGGTCATACAGTAGTCCTTTCTTATCCATGGTTTTTGCTTTTCACTGTGTCAGTTACCTGAGTTTATTAACAGTTTGGAAGCAGATGATCCTCCTTCTGATGTACTGTCAGAAGATCAGTAGTAGCCTAACACTTTGTCACAATGCCTACATCATCCACCTCATTTCATCTCATCATGTAGGCTTTTCATCATCACACTTCATCACAAAAAGTGTGAGTACAGTACATTAAGATATTTTGAGAGAGAAAGAGATGATATACAACTTTTATTATAGTATATTATTATAATTGTTCTTTCATTATTAGGTATAGTTGTTAATCTCTATGTCTAAATTATAAATTAAACTTTATAATAGACATACATGTATATGAAAAAAAAGTATATATGGGGTTTGATATTATTTACAGTTTCAGGCATCCACTAGGGGTCTTGGAATGTATCTTCCACAGCTAAGGGTAGGGACTACTGCATATGGCTTCATTGAATTAATTATATCACAGATGTACCTACACAGCAACATGGTGACCTCTTTGGCTAGTGCCAGTGTTACTTACTTTCTTAAGGCATTGGTCATTGACATCTTAGTTTCTTTTTCATGCCTTTTTTTCATGGTCATTTTTTTATTATCAGTTAAAATCTCTATGAATTCAGATGATTTGACTCATAATCTTGCATAGTTTGCACTTAGAAGTGCACTGAAAATGCACTTGTAAGTAGTGCATTTTCTTATAGAGCCAATATCCCATTGCAGAGTATAGAGTTTTTTTGAAATATGTGTTGCTTTCATTTCATTTCATTTTATTATTTTATTTTATTTTTAATTAGCATTTAGTGTACAATATAGTGATTCAGTTTCAGGTGTACAATATAGTGATTCAGCACTTCCATACGTTACCTGGTGCTCATCAAAAGTGTACTCCCAAATCCACATCACCTATATCACCCATCCCACCCACCTCCCTCTGTTAAACAACCATCAGGTGGTTCTCTATAGTTAAGAAGTCTGTTTCTTGATTTGCTCTCCCACCCTTGCTTTTTCCCCTTTGTTCATTTGTTTTGTTTCTTAAATTCCACATCTGAGTAAAATCACATGGTATTTATCTTTCTTTGACTGACTTATTTTGCTTAGCATAATACCCTTCTAGCTCCATCCATCTCATTGCAAATGGCTGAATAATGTTTTTATATATATATGAAAACATTATTCAGCCATTTGAGATATATATATATATATTCACCTCTTTTTATCCACTTGTCAGTCAATAGACACTTGGGCTATTTCTATAATTTTGCTGTTGTATGTAATGCTGCTATAAGGATTGAGGTGCCCGTATCCCTTTGAATTAGTATTTTTGCATCCTTTGGGTAATTATCTGGTAGTGTGATTGCTGGCTTGTAGGGTAGTTCTATTTTTAACTTTTTGAGGAGCCTCCATACTGTTTTCCAGAGTGGCTGTACCAGTTTGCATTCCCATCAAGAGTGCAAGAGGGTTCCCCTTTCTCCACATCATTGCCAGCATCTGTTTTTTCTTGTGTCATTGATTTTAGTCACAGAATTACAGAGCTTTATATTTTATTAGAGCATCACATGCAAAAACATCCTGTTATTCAAATATGGGAAATCTAAGACCTATGAGCTTCTTTATTCTCTTTTGGTGCACAGGCTACATGGCATAGAACTGGAAGTTCTTCATAGTAAATTTAGATGCATTTTCTCAGTTCTAGGTTTCCCAAGAATCAGAGCTCAAACTGAAAGTTGCAGAATATGGGTCATAAGTACATTTTGAATTAATGTCAACACAACATGGTAGTTTTTTTCTTTCTTCCATGTTTTCATTGGTATGCTTTTAAGATAGAACAGGGATAAGATTATTGGTGAGGTGTTCTCTTTGAAGCTTGCTGATAGCTAAACCAATGTTTATTTTTTTCTGGTTTCCATCAAGAAAGTTCTTGTGTTTTGTAACTGTATCTGAAGTCTTGTATGAGGCTCAGTTTAACTCCTCAGGTCCTATATTTCATGTATCTCTATTGCTGAGGATGGGGCACACAGCAAAGTCTTGTTACTTTTATAGATGCAAATGCTGTTCTGGTTAGCATAAATTACAAGAGCATCCATAATCTTGAGATAATTGGTAGTTTATATGTTTTCAGTATTTCAGTATTTTTGAGATGAAGTTTGACCTTTAAGTTTTTTGGTTTTAGAAATTCATGATAAATGAGAATGTAATAGTTTGCCTGGCTTTCAAGACTCACATTTAAAGAAATCTGCTACTACTCTACCCCCTGTTCCGGTTTAGGCTTAGCCCTAGTTTATATTATAGGTACAATACTTACATAAGTCAGAGGATCTTCATAAGAACTGTAAAAATAACTAATTGGCTAAGTTTAAATACATGTTGCTCTCTATTTTTGGCACCCTGGCCTTTAAATGATTTCGTTTTCTTTTAAAAATTACACCAAAATTGTTTGGCTTCTGTCATGTATTCTGTACACTTCAGATGGCCTGCTGATTAGTACTGTAGTTATATGGTGTCAAGTTCTTACCTTTTGCTGAAGTGAGTTGAATTTCTTACCTTGAACCAGCGTCTGTCAGTAACTTTGTTCTTGACATCTGTTGTTGGCTATCACCAGTGTCAACTGCCTTTCCTATTTGAATGTATGCTTTCTGTCATCTTTTGGGTGAGTTTTTACTTACTGATCCACCATGGCTTGGATATCAAGATGAGTATTTTGCTTAGTGATATTGATACCCCACCCATTCCCTTTCCTCTTGAATTGATGCCCACAGCTTTATTTTGCTATGTGGGCCTGGCCTGATCTTCTATATGAAATAAAAATATTCCTCTAGAGGCCAGGCTCATCATTTTGTTGCACCTCCAAAATCTTTCATCAAAACAAATCAACAAATCCAATAAGCAACATTTTCCTCAAGTCCTACCACAAAGCCAACTCTAAAAGTATTGTCAAATGCTGCAGCATTTACTGAAATTCTTGAGATAATAGCAGAACAGTTCAATTGCATACCACAATGCAAAACTTCCTAAAATAATTTTTTCTTCTTTCCCTTGTTTCTCCTGCTATCTTTTTGTCCTCTTTTCTTTCTCCACAAGCCACACCTATAAATTCCCCTATGGAGTATCCTTTTATTGCCTGTAGTACTGGGATCCTTCCCCTCAGCTGGAGTACTTCACTCAGCAAAATAAGAACTAGTGACAAAGAACTTTTCTAGCATGTTTCTTGGGAAATTTGGTATGTCCTACTCAAAGAAAAGCCTAAATAAAACTGCTGAGGTGCTTATAGTCCAGAAGTAGCTGACTTTTGAAAAAAGTGTATATTATTTGGTCTTTATGAATGTATGTCTAAGTGTTTAGGTATGAATGTGTGTATACATATGTATGTTTTACAAATCTGAGATTATACCAGCTATACTGTTTATAACCTGACTTCTTACTTAATAAAAACATCATGGACATATTCTCATTCTTCAGTAGTCTTTTATTACATACTTTAAGTGGTTTCAAGAATTGTACTATATGGATATTTCATGATTTACTTAATATGTCATCTTGTTGGCTTGTTTAGGCTGTATACAGTTTTTTTCTTGTTACAAATTATTTTGCAGTGAATCTGTGCTTTATTATTTCCTTAAGATAAACCGATATAAGTAGAATTTCTAGCTCAAAATGTGAATATTTAAAAGTTTGATCCATAAAATGAAATTGATTCCTGAGTTATTACACCAAAGAATGCTCTCACAGCATGTGAGAATGTCCATCCTCTGCACCCTCACCTACAGTATGTATACCTCTTTCTTGATTACTGTATTAGATGGGAGGAATGGTGACTTGTGATCTTATTCTATACTGGTTTTTCCTTTTGCTTTACTTATTTTATTCCCTAAGTTTTTTTTCATACTAAGATTATTTTTCTTACCAGCTTTGCTAGTCAGCTATATCAACTAAAGCTTAAATACAGTTCCCAAAATAACATGAGCAAGATGGATTTTTAAAAATTAATTAATTTTTTAATTCTAGTATAATTAGCATACAGTGTATTATTAGTTTCAGGTGTGCAATATAGCTATATATCTATAACAATTCTATACATTGCTCTGTGCTCATCATGGTAAATGTACTCTTAGTCCCCTTCACCTATTTCACTTCCCCTCCATCTCCCTTCTGGTAACCACCACTTTGTTCTCTATAGTTAAAAGTCTGTTTTTGTCTCTTTTCCTTTGTTCATTTGTTTTATTTCTTTAATTTCACATATGGGCGAAATAATATGTTTGTCTTTCTCTAACTAACTGATTGCACTTAGCATTATACCCTCTATATCCCTCCATGTTGTTGCAAAAGATAAAATTTTATTCTTTATAGCCAAGTAATATTCCATTGTATATGTATAACCACTTCTTCTTTATCTATTTGTCTATTGATGAACATGGGTTGCTTCCATATCTTGGCTATTGTAAATAATGCTGCATTAAATGTGGGGGTGCATATATATTTTTGAATTAGTGCTTTCATTTTCTTTGTGTAAATACCAAGTAGTGAATTTACTAGATCATATGGAAATTCTATTTTTGATTTTATGTTATAAATGCTTGTATTAAAAAAAGTTCAAATAAACAACTTAGCATTATACTACAAGGAACTAGAGAAGAAGAAACTTATCTGAAATTTAGTAGGGGAAGGAAATAACAAAAATTAGAAATAAATAAAATAGAATAAACAGTAATATACCATTGAAAGTAATGACCGGTTTTGCCAAAACAACAGCAAGAACAACAACAACAACAAAAAACCCAAACCAAAATTGGCAGTGCTTTAAGTACATTAACTAAGGAAAAAACCCCTGAAAAATGAGAAATGGAAGAGAAAACAATACAATAGCTATGGCAGAAATACATAGTGTGATAACAGATTACTATAAACAATTATACACTAACAAATGAGAAAAATTAGAAAAAACCTTAGGTAATTCCTAAAAATGCACAAGTTACCAAGATTGGATCATGAATTTTGAATCTAAGAAACAGGAAATCTTCTTAGACCAATAACAAGAATGAAAGTTGAATTAGGAATCAGAAATCTCCCAGCACAGAAAAGCCCAAGACTACATGGTTTCATTGATGAATTCTACCAAACCTTAAAAAAAAATGGACAGTCTTTATCAAAATCTTACAAATAATGGAATAAAGGAAACATATTCAAAACCATTCTATGAGACCAGTATTACCCTGATACCAAAGAAGGATAAAAACAATACAAGAACAAAAATGTCTAGTCTGTCCAACATAAATATTGCTATTCCACCTTTCTTCTGACATCCATTTTGGTCATAAATGTTTCTTCACCTGTCACTTTTGATATGCAGGTATTTTTAGGTCTAAAATGAATCTCATAATTCACATAAAAACCACCCACTTAAGGTTCTGAGTCAGTGCGTGAATCAAGGACAAATGAACTTTACTGGGAGGTTAGAGGCAAGGATACTGATCAAGGATCCCTGTGTACTGACTCTGTTTTCTTCCTTAGATGTGGATATGGTCTTGTCAAAGCTGTTTAATGTAAGAACAAAAAGATCCTATTTTTTTATGGGTGAGGGTTGGAGGAAAATGGAGGAGTAAAGACATGATTAGTGTAAGTTCTTTTGGAGGGATAAAATACTGATGGCATATAGCAAGCATTCAGTTTCTCAAGATCTGTGCACACACTATTGCTAACAGCTACTACTGCTATTTCTTCATCTCACCCTGAGCAAAGGTGAAATTTGAACTCTATTATGCTGTCTTGGGTCCTGCTTTCTGTGGCCATGTTGCTTCCAATAAGATTTTATATCCTTGGCTTATTAGTCATGAATGCAATCTAACCTCATGTGGTGATTGCATGATGCCTTTTTTTTTTTTACCAATTCATAACTTATCAGAGTTAATAACTGTATAGCAGAAAATTCCTTTTAATAAAGATTTAATTAACTGATAAAATGGTAATATTTGGGTAAAGTTTAATGTATAATGTACTTGTTACTTTGTTTTCCATTTTATACATGGATTCATACTTATCTTATTTCATATAAAAGTTGGGCTAACATTCTTACACATTTAAATTTTAATTCATAATTTATTTACCTTCACTCTTTATGTCCTTCCATATTAGTCATATATACCAATTGTGTTGCATTAACAAAGTGCTCCCAAATCACATGATCTAACACAATACAGATTTATTTCTCATTTATGGCTAAATGTTCAAAAGTAGTTCTCTTAACTAAATGAAATATTATAGATATAAACAAAGACACATTTTCTACCCCTTTCTCTTTACATCTATCTCTGTAGGTGACCAGCTATAACTAAAGTTGGTAAAATTTATGATAACTTTGAATTTCTACAAAAATTGTGATTTTGGTTAGAATTCCAATAATTTATACTTTAAGAGGGGATAATTGCTACTGTTACTGATTCTTTCTATTCCTAAATATAGCTCTCCAGGTTTTTAAGTCTTCTTTTATATCTTTGAATAAATTATTACTTTTGCCATTGCATTTTTGCATGTAATTTATTAAATTGTATTTCTAGTTACCTTATATATTTTTGATGAGTTTTAAGAAGAGTCTGTGGCAGGCTTTGTGTATTGGTTAATCTAGTAGCAATTCTTTTAATTTTTAAATTTTTTTAAATTAACATATAGTGTATTGTTAGCCCCAGGGGTACATATATGTGAATCTCAGGCTTACACACTTCACCACACTCACCATAGCACATACCCTCCCCAATGTCCATAACCCAACCGCCCTCTCCTACACCCCTCCCCCCAGCAACCCTCAGTTTGTTTTGTGAGATTAAGAGTTTCTTATGGTTTGTCTCCCTCCCAATCCCATCTTGTTTCATTTTTTCCTTTTCTACCCCCCAAATCCCTCACTCTGCCTCTCAAATTCCTCATATCAGGGAGATCATATGATAATTGTCTTTCTCTAATTGACTTATTTTGCTCAGCATAATACCCTCTAGTTCCATCCATGTCATCGCAAATGGCAAGATTTCATTCCTTTTGATGGCTGAATAGTATTCCATCGCGCGCGCGCGCGCGCGCGCGCGCGTGTGTGTGTGTGTGTGTGTGTATACACCACATCTTCTTTATCGCTTCATCTGTTGATGGACATCTAGGTTCTTTCCATAGTTTGGGTCTTGTGGACATTGCTGCTATAAACATTCGGGTGCACGTGCCCCTTTGGATCACTACACTTGTATCTTTAGGGTAAATACCTAGTAGTGCGATTGCTGGGTCATAGGGTAGCTCTATTTTCAACATTTTGAGGAACCTCCATGCTGTGGTCCAGAGTGGCTGCACCAGCTTGCATTCTCACCAACAGTGTAGGAGGGTTCCCCTTTCTCCGCATCCTCGCCAGCATCTGTCATTTTCTGGCTTGTTAATTTTAGCTATTCTGACTGGTGTGAGGTGGTTTCTCATTGTGATTTTGATTTGTATTCCCCTGATGCCGAGTGATATGGAGCACTTTTTCATGTGTCTGTTGGCCTTTTGGATGTCTTCTTTGCAGAAATGTCTGTTTATGTCCTCTGCCCACTTCTTGATTGGATTATTTGTTCTTTCGGTGTTGAGTTTGATAAGTTCTTTATAGATTTTGGATACTAGCCCTTTATCTGATATGTCATTTGCAAATAACTTCTCCCATTCTGTCAGTTGTCTTTTGGTTTTGTTAACTGTTTCCTTTGCTGTGCAAAAGCTTTTGATTTTGATGAAACCCTAATATTTCATTTTTGCCCTTGCTTCCCTTGCCTTTGGCAATGTTTCTAGGAAGAATTGCTGTGGCTAAGGTCAAAGAGGTTGCTACCTGTGTTCTCCTCAAGGATTTTGATGGATTCTTTTCTCACATTGAGGTCCTTCATTCATTTTGAGTCTATTTTTGTGTGTGGTGTAAGGAAATGGTCCAGTTTCATTTTTCTGCATGTGGCTGTCCAATTTTCCCAACACCATTTGTTGAAGAGACTTTTTTTTTTTTCCATTGGACATTCTTTCCTGCTTTGTCAAAGATTAGTTGACCATAGAGTTGGGGGGTCTATTTCTGGGCTCTCTATTCTGTTCCATTGAACTGTATGTCTGTTTTTGTGCCAGTATCATATTGTCTTGATGATGACAGCTTTGTAATGGAGCTTGCAGTCTGGAATTGCGATGCCACCAACTTTGGCTTTCTTTTTCAACATTCCTCTGGCTATTTGGGGTCTTTACTGGTTCCATATAAATTTTTATTTAGGATTATTTGTTCCATTTTAGGATTTGTTCCATTTAGGATTTGTTCCATTTCACTGAAAAAAATTGATGGTATTTTGATAAGGATTGCATTAAATGTGTAGATTGCTTTAGGTAGCATAGACATTTTCATAATATTTGTTTGTCCAATCCATGAGCATGGAACATTTTTCCATTTCTTTGTGTCTTCCTCAATTTCTTTCATGAGTACTTTATAGTTTTCTGAGTACAGATTCTTTGCCTCTTTGGTTAGGTTTATTCCTAGGTATCTTATGGTTTTGGGTGCAGTTATAAATGGGATTGACTCCTTAAATTCTCTTTCTTCTGTCTTGTTGTTGGAGTATTGAATTGAACTGATTTCTGTGCATTGATTTTATATCCTGACACTTTACTGTATAAGTTCTAGCAGACTTGGGGTGGAGTCTTTTGGGTTTTCAACATAAAGTATCATATCATCTGCAAAGAGTGATAGTTTGACTTCTTCTTTGCCTGTTTGGATGACTTTAATTTCTTTTTGTTGTCTGATTGCTGAGGCTAGGGCTTCTAGTACTATGTTGAATAGCAAAGGTGATAATGGACATCCCTGCCATGTTCCTGACCTTAGTGGAAAAGCTCTTGGTTTTTCTTCATTGAGAATGACATTTGCTATGGGTTTTTCATAGATGGCTTTGATGACATTGGGGTATGTACCCTCTATGCCTACACTGTGAAAAGTTTTGATCAAGAAAGGATGCTGTACTTTGTCAAATGCTTTTTCATCATCTATTGAGAGTATCATATGGTTCTTGTTCTTTCTTTTATTAATGTATTGTATCACATTGATTGATTTGTGGGTGTTGACCAACCTTTCAGCCCTGGAATAAATCCCACTTGGTCATGGTGAATAATCCTTTTAATGTACTGTTGGATCCTATTGGATTCTCTTTTTTGATGGCATCTTTGTCTGGTTTTGGATCAAGGTAATGCTGGCCTCAGAAAATGAGTTTGGCAGTTTTCCTTCCATTTCTATTTTTTGGAACAGTTTCGGAGAATAGGAATTAATTCTTTAAATAGTTGGTAGAATTCCCCTGGGAAGCCGTCTGGCCCTGGGCTCTTGTTTGTTGGGAGATTTTTGATGACTGCTTCGATCTTACTGGTTATGGGTCTGTTCAGGGTTTCTTTGTCTTCCTGGTTCAATTTTGGTAGTTTATATGTCTCTAGGAATGCATCCATTTCTTCCAGATTGTCAAATTTGCTGGCGTATAGCAGCTCATAATATGTTCTTATAATTGATTGTATTTGGTGTTGGTTGTGATCTCTCTTCTTTCATTCATGATTTTATTTATTTGGGTCCTTTCTCTTTTTGAGAAGTCTGTCCAGGGGTTTATCAATCTTATTAATTCTTTCAAAGAACCAGCTCCTAGTTTCATTGATTTGTTCTACTGCTCTTTTGGTTTTTATTTCATTGATTTCTGCTCTGATCTTTATTATTTCTCTACTCCTGCTGGGTTTAGGCTTTCTTTGCTGTTCTTTCTCCAGTTCCTTTAGGTGTAGGGTTAGGTTGTATACTTGAGACCTTTCTTGTTTCCTGAGAAAGGCTTGGATTTCTATATACTTTCCTCTTAGAACCATCTTTGCTGCATCCCAAAGATTTTGAACTGTTGTGTTTTTATCTTCATTTGCTTCAATGAGTTTTTTAAATTCTTTAATTTCCTGGTTGACCCATTCATTCTTTCGTAGGATGCTTTTTAACCTCCATGTATTTGAGTTCTTTCTAAATTTCCTCTTGTGATTGAGTTCTAGCTTCAGAGCATTTTGGTCTGAAATATGCAGGGAATGATCCCAGTCTTTTGGTACTGGTTGAGACCTGATTTGTGATCCAGGATGTGATCTATTCTGGCGAATGTTCCATGTGCACTAGAGAAGAATGTGTATTCTGTTGCTTTGGGATGGAATGTTCTGAATATTTCTGTGACGTCCATCTGGTCCAGTGTGTCATTTAAGGCCTTTATTTCCTTGTTGATCTTTTGCTTGGATGATCTGTCCATTTCAGTGAGGGGGTGTTGAAGTCCCCTACTATTATTGTATTATTGTCGATGTGTTTCTTTGATTTTGCTGTTAATTGGTTTATATAGTTGACTGCTCCCATGTTAAGGGCATAGATATTTAAAATTCTTAGATCTTCTTGTTGGACAGACCTATTAAGTATGATATAGTGTCCTTCTTCATCTCTTATTATAGTCTTTGGCTTAAAATCTAATTTGTCTGATAAGGATAATCCTGATAAGGATTGCTACCCCAACTTTTTTTTTTGATGTCCATTAGCACTTTAAGTGGTTTTCCACCTCTTCACTTTAAATCTGAAGTGTCTTTAGGTTTAAAATGAGTCTATTGTAGACAGCATATCAATGAGTCTTGTTTTTTTTTTTTTGTTTTTTTAAAGATTTTATTTCTTTATTTGACAGAGAGAAATCACAAGTAAGCAGAGAGGCAGGCAGAGAGAGAGGAGGAAGCAGGCTCCCTGCTGAGCAGAAAGCCCGATGCGGGGCTCGAACCCAGGACCTGGGATCATGACCTGAGCCGAAGGCAGCGGCTTAACCCACTGAGCCACCCAGGCGCCCCATTGTTTTTGTTTTTTTAAATCCAATCTGATAAGCTGTGTCTTTTGATAGGGGCATTTAGCCCATATACATTAAAGGTAACTACTGAAAGCTGTGAATTTAGTGCCATTGTATTGCTTGTAAGGTGACTGTTACTGTATATTGTCTCTGTTCCTTTCTTGTCTACTACTTTTAGCCTCCATATTTGCTTAGAGGACACCTTTCAATATTTCCTGTAGAGCTGGTTTGTTGTTTACAAAATCTTTTAGATTTTGTTTGTCCTGGAAGCTTTTTATCTCTCCTTCTATTTTCAATGATAGCCTGGCTGGATATAGTATTCTTGGCTGCATGTTCTTCTCGTTTAGTGCTCTGAATATATCATGCCAGTTCTTTCTCGCCTGCCAGGTCTCTGTGGATAAGTCTGCTGCCAATCTAATATTTTTACCATTGTATGTTACAGATTTCTTGTCCCAGGCTGCCTTCAGCAATTTCTCTTTGTTACTAAGACTTGTAAGTTTCACTTTTAGATGACAGGGTGTGGACCTATTTTTATTGATTTTGAGAAGAGTTCTGTGCCTCCTGGATTTTGATGCTTGTTCCCTTTGCCATATTAAGGAAATTCTCTACAATAATTCGCTATAATATACCTTCTGCACCCCTCTCTCTTTCTTCTTCTTCTGGAATCCCGATTTTTCTAATATTGTTTCATCTTATGGTATCACGTATCTCTCAAATTCTCCCCTCATGGTCCAGTAGTTGTTTGTCTCTGTTTTGCTCAGCTTCTTTATTCTCCATCATTTGGTCTTCTATATCACTAATTCTCTCTTCTGTCTCATTTTTTCTAGCAGTTAGAGCCCTCATTCTTGATTGCACCTCATTAATAGTTTTTTGATTTCAGCTTGTTTAGATTTTAGTCTTCTATTTCTCCATAAAGGGCTTTTATTTCTCTCGACAGAGTTTCTCTAATGTCCTCCATGCCTTTTTTGAGTCCAGCTAGCACCTTGAGAATCGTCATTCTGAACTCTAGATCTGACATATTACCAATGTCCATATTGATTAGGTCCCTAGCCTTTGGTACTGCGTCTTGTTCTTTTTTTTTTCTTTTTTTTCTTTTTGTGGTGAGTTTTTCTGCCTTGTCATTTTATCCAGATAAGAATATATGAATGGAAAAAAAAAAAGAATATATGAATGAGAGATGGCATATGAATGAGAGATGCCATCCTAAAAGGATGGCAAAGACTCTAGAAAAATGTATGCTAACCAAATTAGAAGAGACTCCAAATTGGGGGGAGAAGAAAGGGGGTAAAAAGTTTAAAAAAATTAAAAGAAAAAAAAATATATATTAGACTGGTGAATAGAACAGAACCACCCAATTGATTTTGGCTGTATTTTGGTCTCTTAGAAGAAACTACCTCCCAAAAGTTTTTAAAGAAAGAAAAACTTACACACACACACACACACACACACAAATATATATATATATATATATATATATATATATATATATATATATGTAAACATGATGAAAGGATCTAATATGATTGTAAAGATTAAAATTTTAAAAAATCTAAAAAAAGGAATGGATAAGTTGGTTTGAATTTGCTCAGGCTGGAGACTAGAACAAAGCTCTGTGCTAGATTTAGGGTTTATTTTGATCTATTAGAAGAAATTGTATCCCAAAAATTTTTTAGTGGAAAAAACTCTATATGTATACAAAAAATGAAGTTAGATACAATGAAGGATAAGATATGACTATAATAATGAAGGTTTTAAAAAAATTTTTTTTTAGAAAGGTATTGTTAAGATAAACTAGTTAAAGAGCATTAAAAGAGGAAAGAGGAAAAGTTAAAACAATTATAATAAGAAAAAAATAAAATAAAAAAAAATTAATTAACTTTGCAAGACTAAGGAATCATGGGGAGAAAGCCATGAATTCCATGCTTTGCTTTCCCCTCCTCTGGAATTCCACTGTTCTTCTTGAGCAGTGAGCTTGGTCTTGGCTGGATGTTCTTGGTGATTTCCTGGGTGAGGGGCCTGTTGTAGTGATTCTCAAATGTCTTTGCCCAAGGCTGAATTTTGCTGCCTTTGCTGTGGGTCCAACTAAGTAATCTGTTTGGGTTCACTCTTGGAGCTTTTGTTCCCTGAATGCTTTCCATAGAGCTCTGGAGGATGGGAATGAACATGGCGGACTCCCATTCTCTGTCCTGGAGGAGCTGAGAGCTGAGGGCCCCACTCCTCAGTGTGTCCTTGGAGAAAAACGCTCAATCACTCCCATCTCCCTGGTCTCCAGTCATGCTCCAAGCTCACCTGGCCTGTAACTGAGTGTTTCTGTCTTTGGCACACAGTCCTGTTTGGAGTCTCCAAACCCAGCAGATTCCTGTCTCCAGAAAAGGAAGGTGAGTCTCTCTGGATCTGCCACTTGTGGGGTCCCTGCTCAAAGAGCAATGGTCTGACTGTGCTATGGATCACAGTTTAAGGTAACCTCGAGCTGAGAGCTCACTCCTCGGCTCCTTCTCTGTAGCCAGCTTCCACACTCTGATACCTGTGAGCTCTGCTACAGTCAAACACCCCTGATCCTTTTGTGACCCTGTGGGACCTGAGACCACACTGTCCACATGAGGGCTCCACCCCGGTTAGCCTCTGGAGTGATGTCCCTCAGTGGAGCAGACAGAACAAAAGTTCTGATTTTGTGCTCCATTGCTCCACCACTTGCCGGGAGCTGGCTTCCCCCAACTGTGGTCTGTCTTCCCGTTGCTTTGGATTCACTTTTCTGCACATCCTACCTTTCAGAAAGTGGTTGATTTTCTGTTTTTAGAATTGCTTCTCTTCTCTTTGATCTCCTGTTGGTTTTGTGGGTGTTCAGAATGGTTTGATAACTATCTAAGTGAACTCCTGTGACCTGATGTCATCTCAGTCTGCTACTCCTCTGCCTTCTTGACTCCTCTCCTCTTAGTAGCAATTCTTAGTCCAGCTTGAGTTACCTTGAATTAGCCATATGACCTAGTTCTGGCCAATGGCACTTAAGTCCAATGGAGAGATTATTAGGCAGATTTTTTTGTTTTCTGGAAAAAGGTATGTTACTGCTGATATCCTTTTCCTTTTCTTCCTGTTTGTGATGCAGGTATGAAATCATGGTGCTTAGAGATACTTCATCTATCCTGTGAATAAGAAATGACAAAACATACATATAAAAACATGGCAGCCTGACAGATGGAAAAAGCCCTCGGGTACTTATTGACATTGTAGAATAGCTGAATCACGTGCAGATTTTTTGACACATGAGAAAAATTAACCTTAATTTAAGTCACTGTAATTTTGTTTTCCATTTCTTTCAGAACAAACCAATTGATATAATACCTTTTTTTTTACTAAATGTTTGCATTGTTTGTTGCTGTTATGAAGCAAATTAATTACTGTTTTCTTATCTTGTATCCAACAATCCTCTTAATTTTTATTTATTATTTATTTACTTATTATTTCCAGTAAGTTTCAGTTCTCTTGAATTTTTAAATTTTTAAATTATACCATATATTATGAAGTATGTTGGTGTTTATAGGAATAGCCAGGACAAGACACCAAGAAGTAGAAACTGAGGGACGCCTGGGTGGCTCATTTGGTTAAGCAGCTGCCTTCGGCTCAGATCATGATCCTAGCGTCCTGGGATTGAGTCCCACATCGGGCTCCTTGCTCGGCGGGGAGTCTGCTTCTCCCTCTGCCTCTGCCTGCCTTTCTGTCTGCCTGTGCTCGCTCTCTCTCCCTCTCTCTCTGACAAATAAATAAAATCTTTAAAAAAAAAAGAAGTAGAAACTGAAATGGTTTTTCTTTTTCTTTGGCTTGGACACATTAAGGCTATCTGACTTTTTTCTAACTGAAATTAATTTCATGCAAGATTATAAAGGTTTTTGAGTTTTATCATTGTTCCTGTGTAAACACACACCCGATTCCAGCAGTGAAAACAGTTCTGTAGTTTCAAATGTTTGTGACATTCGTTAACAGTTTATCACTAAAAATATCTGCTTTTAAATAAAAAAATCAGGATATTAGTTAACTCAATTATTACACATGTGTTTTAAAAGAGAATATTCCCCAAACTCCTGAAATGATATGGGAATACATTTTTTAGATTCTTAAAATGCAGATATTCTTAAAGTGTGGGTTTGCTAATAATAGTAAAGGGAGGATGGTTGAAGAAAACTCTATGAGGTATGGTGTTGTAGATATTAGTTATGAAAAAACTTACTTTACTTCTTGTTGCTCAACATGCTTGATTTAATAGACCATAGAGAGATCTGAATAGAATTATGGAGTTAGATTTATTTGAAATGCATTTACAAATGGTTGAAGGACAAATGTGAATTCTACTTTTTGGATACCTTATTATTTTGATTTTAAAATTCAGAGACTGTCTATAGTTATGTTTTAATTGTAACTTTAGTTTTATGATTTTTTAAACTTATTATTATTTTTTTTTTGTGTGTGGAGACCCAAGCTGAGATTAGGGTGAGTTTTGTTTATTATACTCAGTGACAATGTTCTGACATGGACTTATTTTGTGGAAATGTTAATGTTAAAGCACTCTAATTTAAAGCATACCTTTTATGGCACTTCACTGTTACCCCTTTTCCTTGGTTGTCAGAGAATGTTGGGGAAGAGTCCTGTGAGTAAATTTCTTCCAGCCTGACTTCTTCCTGTATGATGAGTGAACATTTCTACTGTTAATTTGGCTGTCCTTCTTGAGTATCATTAAGATGTCATTTTTTTGGTTCTTACTTATTCTTTAAGTTTCTGCAGAAGTTTATAATATTGATACTCTGGGTCTCATCCCCTAATAACTTTTCTATCAACTTTTATGACTATAAGCTATTCTGCATTCCCTTTTATTTTTTGAACTATTCCTTCATTTCTGTTGCTTTTTAGACTTCTCCCTCTCCTTTTCTTCCTACGCTTATTTATAAAGATCTAGACCCCTGACTTACTGTGCTTTTTCTTAGTACAGATGTTTTTTTGCATAGAGAATTTTTTGATTCTTTTATTTTTGGTTCAAATATGCTAATTTTGGCTAAATATATACATATCTCTAGGGTTGACTTTTCACTTGATATTCAGTTATTTATATCTGATTTCTTCCATGATTCTTATTATACTCATATAATCTATAATCAGTCTAAAAATAATTTCATCACTCCTCACCTAAAGTATATATCTCCTAATTGATACCATCATTTTCCTGGTCACTAAAACTTGAAACAACTTCATCTAGATTTTGTATCTTTATATACTCTAAAGTTTATACATTTTCCTTTAAAATACCTACTTCAGGGGCACCTGGGTGGCTCAGTGGGTTAATGCCTCTGCCTTCAGCTCGGGTCATGATCTCAGGGTCCTGGGATCGAGCCCCACATCGGGCTCTCTGCTTAGCAGGGAGCCTGCTTCCCCATCTCTCTCTCTGCCTGCCTCTCTGCCTACTTGTGATCTCTCTCTCTCTGTAAAAAAAAAAAAAGAAAAAAATAAATAAAATACCTACTTCACACTTTGGTTTCTTTCAATTTTCTGTGCTACAATCCCAGTTTAGTATTTAATCTCTTTTGAGTCTTTCTTGAATCACTCTTTCATAAAATGTGCTGCATATTCTGGTTATGTTAATCATTTACAGAAATGCCTTCTCAGAGTTACTTTCCTACTCAGTAATTTCTTTAATGATTAAATTAAATTATCTGCTCTTGAGAATAAAGATCAGTAAGTGTGTATATATAATGGTAGAAATGATCTAAAATGAAGACCAGAGAGATAAAATGTACAGAACTTTAGTGAGTTGTGGAAAATACCCTAGAGATTGATATGTGTAGAGTTAGAGTTCCAGAAAGAGAAGAGGGTTGGGAACCACAAAGAAGGTTTTAAGAAGAATGACCTAAAATTTCTTAATTTGGTGAAAAGTATAAATTCACAGATTGAAGACTTACAAATCCTGAACAGAAGAAACATTAAGCCACATCAAGCCACATTATAATTAAATGGATAAAAAGCTAGTGATAAACAGAAAATATTAAAAGCATCCAGAGAAAAAGGCACATATATACAGAAGGACAAAAATAAAAATGATGGAACCATGTCAATAAAAGCTATCAAGCTAGAATACAATGGAGCCATAGTTTTAAAGTACTAAATACCTCAGTTCTTGCATGGTATATCTTTTACCATCCATTTATAGGGATATAGCTGTATCTTTATATTCAAAATGAGTTTCTTATGGGCAAGGTGTAATTGAGTTTTGCTTTTTAAAATTTAATCTGATAATCTGTGCCCTTAAATAGTAATTTTTAGAAAATTAAATGTAATTATCAGTATGATTGGGTTGAAATCTACCATTTTGCTGTATGTTTGCTATGGATATCTTATTTATTTATTTTTCTCTTTTCCTGCTTTATTTTGTATAAAATGACTTTTTAAAAGAATTCCACTTTATCTTCATTCTTGGCTAATTAGCCATACGTGTCTCTTTATTTTGTTGTTTTTACTTAAAGTAACAACTGCTTCTCCTGAAAGAAAGATTCTATCAACCTAAAAGTCTGTATTCAGTTAAAAATATTTTTCAAAAAAAAAATAAAAAAGAATATTTTTCAAACATGAAAGTTCATTAAAGACTTTTATGGAGAAAGAAAAGTGGAGAGAATTTTTTTTTTTCAGTAGGCCTGAATTTTGGAAGTGTTAAGAGGAGTTTTTCAGGCAAAAAGCAAAATTAAATCAGATGGAAAATTGGCTCTACATAAAGGAATGGTGAGCTCCAAAATGGATGAAAAGTAAGTTTGTATAAAAATATGTTTTCTTCTTTTTAAGTCTCTTTAAAAGATAATTTATTGTTTATTTTTCTTAATATATTTTTTAAGATTTTATTTGTTTGACAAAGAGAGAGAGCACAAGTAGGCAGAGCAGCAGACAGAGGGAGAAAGAGAAGCAGGCTCTCTGCTGAACAGGGAGTCTGATGCAGGGCTCTATCCTAGGACCCTGGGATCATGACCTGAGCTGAAGGCAGATGCTTCACTAACTGAACCACCCAGGTGTCCTAGTAATTTATTGTTTAAAGCAAAAGAGATAAAAATGTATTATGGAATTTATAACCTCTCTAGAAATAAAATGTAGAAATGTAGAAATGAAAAGAGGAAGACTATGGAAGCATAGTATTATAAGATTCTTATACTTTTAAATGGAATTTGTTATTTAAACAATTCCAATATTATTTAAATGTAGACTGTGGTAACAAAAGGTGTACTTTAAAACCTAAAACAACAACTAAGAACAATAACAAATTGAAGAGGTATAGCTAATTAGCTATAAATCAAAAATAAAATGTAATATTGAAGAACCACTAATTTATTTAAAATAAAGCGGGAAAGGAAGAATAGTTAACAGTAAGACACAGAGAAAACAAATAATGAGATGGTAGATTTTAATCCAACTAGATTAATAATTGCATTAGATGTAAATGGTCTAAACATGACATGTAAGGGCAGAGATGATCAAAATGGATTTAAAAAAGCAATACTCAACTCTTTGCCCTGTACAAGAAATGCACTTTAGACATAAAGACATAGATATATTAAAAATTAAAGGAAACAGTGGAGTAGTCATATTTATTAAAATAGACTTAAAGCAAGGAATATTACCAGAGATAATGTAGAATATTCTGTAATAGCAAAAGGATAAACTGATCAAGGGACAATATAATTCAGAAAATATGTGTATGCACCACATTATAAAGGCTGAAAATACATGAGGGAAAAAAAGATAAATAAGTGATTAAAAAAGGAAATAGATAAATACACAATTATAGTCACATATATTATTAATTCTCCTTCACTAATGTATAGAACACATAGACAGAAAATCAGTAAGTATATAGAAAACTTGGAAAATACCAATAATCAACTTTACAGAATTGACATTATAAAAGTCCCACCAAATGACAACAGAATACAGAAGCTCTTCAATATACATAGAAAATTTATGAAAATAGATCACATTCTATACTACAAAGGAAGTCTCAGTAAGTTTTAAATATGTTTTCTCACTATAACAGAATTAAACTAGAAACGAGTATCAGAAAGATACCTGGACTATTCCCCAGGTATTTAAATCAAATAACACAGAGCTAAATAACTCAGGAGCTCAGAAAGAAAAGAAACATATTAGCAAATGTTTTGGACTGGATTAATTAATTAATAATTAATAATTAATAATTATTCCCAAAAATTTTGGGAAGCATTGCTTAGAGGGAAATTTATAGTTTTAAATACTTTTATTAGAAAAAGAGATCCTCAAGAGGTCTGTAACCTACAATGGTAGAAACATTAGATTGGCAGCAGTCCTGTCCACAGAGACCTAGCAGGCCAGAAAGGACTGGCATGATATATTCAGAGCACTAAACAAGAAAAATATGCAATGAATAATACTATATCCTGCTAGGCTTTATTGAAAATAGAAGGAGAGATAAATAGCTTTTAGGACAAACAAAAATTAAAAGAATTTGCAAACACCAAAACAACCCATATTGAAAGTGGTCCTCTAAGCAAAGTGGGAGCCTGAATGTAAATAGACCAGAAAGGAACAGAGACAATATACAGTCACAGTCACCTTACGGCTACAATGGCATTAAATTCATAGCTTTCAGTAGTTACCCTTAACATATATGGGCTAAATGCCCCTATCAAAAGACACAGCTTATCAGATTGTATTAAAAAAAAAAACAAAAACAAGACTCATTGATATGCTGTCTACAGTAGACTCATTTTAAACCCAAAGACACCTTCATATTTAAAATGAGGAGGTGGAAAACCACTTAAAGTGCTAATGGACATCAAAAAAAAGTTGGGGTAGCAATCCTTATCAGAATTATCCTTATCAGACAAATTAGATTTTAAGCCAAAGACTATAATAAGAGATGAAGAAGGACACTGTATCATACTCAATAGGTCTGTCCAACAAGAAGATCTAAGAATTTTAAATATCTATGCCCCTAACATGGGAGCAGCCAACTATATAAACCAATTAACAGTAAAATCAAAGAAACACATCGACAATAATATAATAATAGTAGGGGACTTCAACACCCCCCTCACTGAAATGGACAGATCATCCAAGCAAAAGATCAACAAGGAAATAAAGGCCTTAAATGACACACTGGACCAGATGGACATCACAGAAATATTCAGAACATTCCATCCCAAAGCAACAGAATACACATTCTTCTCTAGTGCACAAGGAACATTCGCCAGAATAGATCACATCCTGGGTCACAAATCAGGTCTCAACCGGTACCAAAAGACTGGGATCATTCCCTGCATATTTCAGACCAAAATGCTCTGAAGCTAGAACTCAGTTACAAGAGGAAAGTTGGAAAGAACTAAAATACTAGAACACTTATGTTCTAAAGACTATAGAAGGCTAAAGAGCATCCTACGAAAGAATGAATGGGTCATGTTGCTACAAAAGTTGGGTATTCATCCTTTCTGTTGGAGGCATAATACTCCATAGTGTATACGGACCACATCTTCCTTATCCATTCGTCCGTTGAAGGGCATCTTGGTTCTTTCCACAGTTTGGCGACCATGGCCATTGCTGCTATAAACATTGGGGTACAGATGGCCCTTCTTTTCACTACATCTGTATCTTTGGGACAGACGAATGGAGAAGGAAGATGTGGTTGATATACACTATGGAGTATTATGCCTCCATCAGAAAGGATGAATACTCAACTTTTGTAGCAACATGGACAGGACTGGAAGAGATTATGCTGAGTGAAATAAGTCAAGCAGAGAAAGTCAATTATCATATGGTTTCACTTATTTGTGGAGTATAACAGCATGGAGGACAAGGGGAGATGGAGAGGAGAAGGGAGTTGGGGGAAATTGGAAGGGGAGGTGAACCATGAGTGACTATGGACTCAAAACAATCTGAGGGTTTTGAAGGGGTGGGGGGTGGGAGGTTGGGGGATCCAGGTGGTGGATATTGGAGAGGGCATGGATTGCATGGAGCACTGGGTGTGGTGCAAAAATAATGAATACTGTTATGCTGAAAAAGAAAAAAAAAAGAATGAATGGGTCAACCAGGAAATTAAAGAAGAATTTAAAAAACTCATTGAAGCAAATGAAGATAAAAACACAACTGTTCAAAATCTTTGGGATGCAGCAAAGATTGTTCTAAGAAGAAAATATATAGAAATCCAAGCCTTTCTCAGGAAACAAGAAAGGTCTCAGGTATACAACCTAACCCTACACCTAAAGGAACTGGAGAAAGAACAGCAAAGAAAGCCTAAACCCAGCAGAAGTAGAGAAATAATAAAGATCAGAGCAGAAATCAATGAAATAGAAACCAAAAGTACAGTAGAAGAGATCAACAAAAGTAGGAGCTTGTTCTCTGAAAGGATTAATAGGATTGATAAACCCCTGGACAGACTTATCAAAAAGAAAACAGAAAGGACCCAAGTTAATAAAATCATGAATGAAAGAGGAGAGATCACAACTAACATTAAAGAAATACAATTATAAGAACATATTATGAGTAACTATACACCAGCAAATTAGACAATCTGGAAGAAATGCATTCCTAGAGATATATAAATTACCAAAACTGATGGACATTGGGGATGGTATGTGCTATGGTGAGTGCTGTGAATTGTGTAAGACTGATGAATCACATTCCTGTACCCCTAAAACAAATAATATATATTAATTTAAAAAAGGGAAGAAAAAGGTCCTCAAAATCTATGATCTAAACTTATACCTTAAAAATATGGAAAATTAAGAACAAATTAAAGACAAAGTGATAATGAAATAATTATAAAAAAACAAAACTGAAATATAAAACAAATTCTAGGGAATGTTAAAACCAAATGCTAGGCACCTGAGTGTCTGCCTTTGGCTCAGGTCATGATCCCAGTGTCCTGGGATTGAGCTCTGCGTTAGGCTCCCTGCTCAGTGGGGAGTCTGCTTCTCTCTCTCCCTCTGCTTGTGCTGTCTTCTCAAAATAAAAAAAAAAATCTTAAAAAAGAAATAAAATGCTTTTTTGAGGAAGTGTTAATAAGATTTATAATCCTCTAGTCAAAGTTATTAGTTAAAAAGAAAGAGACAAATTACAAATATCAGGAATGTAAGAGGAGGGATCCTTACTTATGTTACAGGCATTAAATGGATAATAAGGTGAAACTATGAGCAAATAACTTTATGCCATACATTCCACAATTTGGAGATAAATAGGAAGTCTTCTTGAAAGATATAAACTACCAAATTTACTCAAGAAAGAGAATAGATAATGTGAATATATACATATATATATGAATTTGTAGAGAAAATCTCCCTTCAAAGAAAATACCACACTCAGATGGCTTCTCTGGTGAATTCTATTAAAACTTAATCTACAGAAAATCTTCCAGCAGAAGAAATGAAGGGACTTCCAATTTATTTTATGAAGGCAATATTACTCTGGTAACAATACCAGACCAAGATATTACAAGAAAATAAAATGATATATGAACATGCTTTATGAAGATAGATGTAAAAATCCATGACTAGTTTTTAACAAATTAAGTCCAACAAAATATAAAAAACACAGTACATCATGACTAAGATAGTTTTATTCCAGGAAAGCAATTGTGGTTTATCATGGTGAATCAATATATACAATTCATATTAACAGAGTAAAAATATGATCTTAGTAGCTGCTGAAAAAGTATTTGGCAAACTTAACACCCATCCATTCATAAAAAGAACTCTAAATAAAGTAAGAATAGAAGGAAACATATTCAACTTGGTAAAGGTCTTATACAAGAAATTACAGCTATTTTCATACATGATTTTGAAAGGCCAAATGCATTTCTTTAAGATTAAGAACAAGCCAAGTATATCTTCTCTTACCACTAAGGTACTGCATTGTTACTGAATATCCACACTGTTACTGAAATTAAATGGTGTATGTCTTGGAAAGGAATAAATAAAACTGTATTTCTTTGGAGAAAATTTGGTTGTCTACGGAGAACACATAGGGAATTTATAAAGAAATTTCTAAAACTGATGTGTCCCAAGTTAAAATGTCAATATAAAATATCAGTTGTATTTCTATATTAGCAATGAACAATTAGAAATTAAACAATAAAACCATTCACAACGGCATGATAAAAGTATGAAATAATTTGGATTTAATATATATAAATATGTACATGTATGTGTACTGAAGATTGAAAAATATTACTGATGCCAGTTAAAGTATATCATATAAGTGATATATACTCTGCTCATGTATTGGAAGATAATATAATGTGTCATTTTTTTTCTCAAATTGATCTATTATTTGGTGTAATCCCAATAAAAATTCTAGGAGCTTTATTATTTTAATATACCACCTGGCAACCTGATTCTAAAATATATATAGAAATGCCAAGGATCTTGAGTAACCAAAACAATATGGAAAAGAAGATGAAAGTTAGAGGACTTATGCTACCTAATTTAAAGACTGACTATAAAGCTGTGGTAGTTTAAACTGTGTTATTTGTGTAAGGACAGATCTGTGGAAAATGTAACAGATAAATGGCCAGAAATAGACCCACATATATTTTCGTGTCATCCTTGCGCAGGGGGACCCACATATATTTTCCAACAAAAATGCAAAGGTGATTTAAAGGGAGAAAGGATATTCTAGCCAACAAATGGTGTTAATTAATGATTTGATATGTATTTGTAAAAAAACAAACCTTGGCATGACCTTTATATGTCCCTTATCTCAAACCATATAAACATTTGTACTCAAACTAGATCACCGATCTCAATACAAGAAATGAATCATAAACTTTCTAGAAGAAAATAACAAGAGAAAGTCTTTGTTGATATTGTGTTAGGCAGGAACTTTTTTTGAGAAGGTGCAAAATACAAGAAACATAAAAGGAAACTTCGGTAAGTCGTGCTTCATTAAAATAAAAGGCTGCTTATTTAAAAGACACTTTAAAATGGTATTGGAAGCTGTAGAATTGGAAGAAAATATTCGTGGCATATATATCAAAGAAAGGACTTGAAGCATAATACATCAAATCTTTTGCAATTCAAGGAGACAGAAACTTTGATAAATGAATGGTCAAATATTTGGACAGACATTTTACCAAAAAGCTGTATCAGTGGCAAGTAAACAATGGAAACTTGCTCAACATAATTTGTTATAAGAGAAATATGAGAATAAAATTAAATGCCATATCTACCTGGTAGAAATTTTGAGTGGCCGTAGTTATCATGACCTACTAATTCCTTTGCTAGATATTTACCCAAGAGGGATGAAAATATATGTCAATGCAAAAGCTCTTTGTGAACATTTGTAGCTTCTTTATGTATAGCTCTAACCTGAAATTGATCTCAGTATCACCTGGTGAATGAACATGCAAATCATGGTATATCCCTACAGTGGAATACCACTCAACAATAAAATGAAACAAAATCAGTGATACACACAATAATATTAATATCAAAAACTTTCTGCTATGTGAAAGAAGATAGATACAGAAGAATAGGCAATGTGTGTTTTTATTTATATGACATTTTAGAAAGGCTAAACTACAGTGACATAGAGAAGTTTGGGTGTTGCTAGTCTGGGGGAAGGTGGTCTGTGTTCAAAAAGGCATGAGGGAATATTTTTCAGGTTATGGAAATATTCTGTATCTTGATTTTGGTGGCTATTACATGACTATATACATTTGTCAAAATATTGAATTTTACCCCTAAAATTGGTGAATTTTATAGCATGTAATTTAACTTCAATAAAATTGATTAAAAATACAGGGTAGAAGGTATTTCCGTAGTATTCTTCTTCGAGACACTATTTTTGAAAACATGTTTTTGAGTATTAAAATGCATTTGTATGAAGGTTGGAATATTACTATATTGATTTAAGAAGTATATTTATTTGTGTTAAGACAGTGATATGGTTTCTGTAAAGACTGTATGACTATAACTCAATGACGTCTAAATAACTAGATTCTTTTATTTAGGCAGCACAGAGGTACAGGCCAGAGAAAACTTGAAGAAACTTGTGACAGAATGAAGACATTTTATGAATTAGCTCAAATGAGAGGCAATAGGTTAATATTTAGATATGACTATTAAAAAAACTCTTGTATATATAATCAGAAACATATTTTTAAAATATCTGTGCCAAACCCCAGTGAAATACTAGGAGAGACAAGCATGACGAGGGTCATCAAATCTCTAAAAGATATGAAACCCCCAATATGGGTAGGTCATCTGGTGTTAGGAGGAAATTCCTGAGATGGATTGACAAGGAAATCTGACACCAAGCTTTAGTTTAAAAATCTTAGTGAGGAAGCTGGAGAGAAGGCTGTTGTGACAGAGAGAACTCTCATCTTTCTTTATTTCACACCACCAGCTATATCCAAGTTTCCAGCCACACTCAGGTTAAAACAATTTTTGGCAACTTCATTTTTCTTTGCTGATGTATAATTACTTATAAGTTTTTGTGTGGATATATTTTTCCCTTTCCATTGGCATTTTTGAATTTTAGATTATTAGATTCTATCCCTCAATGTGAACTGCTTAGTGGTTTATTGGTTTGTTAGGGAGAAGTGTGGCCACTGTATCTGGAAGATGCCAGTGTGGTATATGTAAACCACGATGAGGTTTTAGCCGAGGGTGGATGGTATGTTAGCTTTGGCCTTGAGTTCTTGAGGGATCATGATTAAAAGTTGTTCAGGGAGACATATTGCTGTTTTTAGGTTGCCAATTTTGTGGCTTTCCTGTGGAGTTGGACTAGTTTTCATCAGCAGCTGTGGTTAATTTTCAGAAGCCAGGAGTAGCCATTTTGGAGGCAAATCTTTCCCTTTCTTTGAATGGTGAAAGAAGTTTTTGACTCTTTGGTTGCTGTGGTATATACTTTTTTTTCCCCCCTTAATTGAGAACAGATTAGACATGATATGCTAGGACTTTGTGTAGGCTAAGGAGAGGCCTAAGTGATATTTTCTGACATTTCATGTAACCAATGAGGATTCTCACATTAATGGTGGGGAAGAGGCCATTTAGGTGAGATGCAGAGACAAGAATGGATAATGATTGGTTGATGGTTAGTATTTGTCCATAGCTGTCATTTACCATAGCTCTGGAAATGGGTTTTAGAAAGTACATAACACCATTCCTTGTAAGTAGGAAAGTGGATGATTAGATTTTTCATTTATTTTAGGTACAGTTTACATACAGTAAAATTCATCCTTTTAGTGAATGTGCAGTCTGTGAGTTTTGACAGTCATGGTAAGTACTGCCTTTAACAAGTACAGAACCATTTCATCACCTCCACAAATTCTCTTGTTCTTCTTTGTTGGCAACTCTTTCATATTTTTGTCCCTATAGTCTTGCCTTTTCCAGAATGTCATATAAATTCAATCACATAGTATATGGATTTTTCAGTTGGCTTCTTTTAAGTTAGCATAATGCATTTGACTTCATTCATATTGTATATGGTGAATGCATTTATATTGGTGAATGATATTTCATTATATAGATGTACCATAGTTTATTTATTCACTAGTTGGAGGATATTTGCATTGTTTTAGATCCTAGGGATTATGAATAGGTTGCTATAAATACCTATGAGGTGGTTAGTTTTAGGTGTCACTTGGCTGGGGCACAGAATGCCCAGATATTTTGCCAGACATTATTTTGGGTATTACTGTGAGGGTCGTTTGGATGAGATAAACATCTAAAATTGGTGGATTTTGAATAAAGCAGGTAATTCTCCATAATATAGATGGGCCTCATCTAAGCACTTGAAGGCCTGAGTAAAACAAAAAGGCTGGTCTCCTACACAAACCCCAACCCCCTACCAAGACAGAATTCTCCAGCAGAGTACCTTTGGATTTCATCTGCAACATTGGCTTGTCCTGGTTCTACGTTAGATAATGTAGAACTGGAACATTAACTCTCCTGAGTCTAAGCTGGCTAGCTTCTATGTAATTGTGTGAACCAATTCCTTATAATAAATCTCTCCCTATTATATATATAAATTCTATTTGTTCTGTTTCTCTGGAGAACCTTAATATAACCCATATACAAGTTTTTGTGTGACCATAACTTTTCTTTTCACTTGGGTAAATACCTAGCAATAGCATTGTTGGGTCATATGGTAATGCATGTTTAACTTTATATGAAACTTGATAGACTTTTTATAAGGGGCTATAATTTTTTGCATTCCAAGCAACAATATATGAGAGTTACCTTTGCTCTTCATCCTTTCCAACATTTGATGTTGTCAGCATTTCATTTAAAAAATTTTCGTCATTTGGGGTTCATGGGTGGCTCAGTCAGTTAAGCTCAGGGTTGATTTTGGCTCAGGTCATGATCTCAGGGTTGTGAGATAAAGCCTCACATTGTGCTCCATGCTGAACATGGAGCCTGCTTAAGATTATCTCTCCCTCTCTCTCTCTCTCCCTCCCTCTGCCTATCCCTGCCTTCACCCATGCCCTTTCTCTCTCTCTCAAAAAAAATTAGTCATTCTAAATTGGGGTATAGTAATATCTTATTGTATATTGTGGTTTTGAGTAAGGGTATGATAACTTGCAGCTGATTTGGAAGAGCTCTTATCTTCTTAGTTATCTTTATATCTGATATTGGCCCTTGGTTAAGATAAGGATGAAATCACTAAGTTATGATCTATAAGTTGTTGTTTTGAACCTAACACTTCCATGGAGTGGTTTTTTTTTTTTTAAGATTTTATTTATTTATTTGACAGAGAGAGATCACAAGTAGACAGAAAGGCAGGCAGAGAGAGAGAGAGAGAGAGAGGGAAGCAGGCTCCCTGCTGAGCAGAGAGCCCGATGCGGAACTCGATCCCAGGACCCTGAGATCATGACCCGAGCCGAAGGCAGCGGCTTAACCCACTGAGCCACCCAGGCGCCCCCATGGAGTGGTTTTAAAGTATGTTCACAAACTGCTTGATATGTTTCCCTTCAATAGGTAAAGCTTATTCCCCCTACTCCCCATAGAGTAGGTTAACTGGCATTAGTGATCCACTTTTAATGAATAGCATATAATGAAATTGATGATGTATTAATTTTAAAGACTAAAAGACTTCCTTCTTTCTTCCCTTTTTCTGGGATTACTCCCTCTGGGGAGAGCCAATAAACTGCCATATTGTGAAGACACTCAAGAAACCTGATGGAGAGGTTTCTTGTATAGAGGAACTGAGGCTATTTCTGAGAACCAGTATGGAACGGAAGCCTCTTGTGTCTCATGAATAAGCCATCCTGGAAGTTGATCTTCCAGCTTCAGTTAAACCTTCAGATTGTTGCATCCGCAGCCGACATCTGGAGTGTAACCTCATGAGAGACAGATCCACCTGAGCCCCTCCACCCAGCTAAGCTGTTCCTGCATAGAGACTATGAGATAATAAATGTTTGTTGTTTTAACTGCTGCACAGTGGAGTAATTTCTTCCACAGTAATAGATAACTAATGTAGATTTTGGTGCTGAATTTGGGGTGCTATTATAATGAATACCTAAAAATATGGATATGGCTTTGGAATTAGGCAGTAAGCAGAAGTTGGTGGGACTTTCATATAAATTATTCTGGCAGAGTCTGGGGTACTCCCCCAAATTATTGTTCTTGTGTTTTAGCTTTGTTGTAAATATTAGGCTCTACCTGATTTTAGTTTCTTTTAAATAGATTTTACAGTGACTGACTCCAATTATGTGCAGAGGACCATTTGTTTTAGGACTTTAAAAATGTCATACAGCTACCAAGTAAAATCATAAATCATGAAACACCCTTATCCAATTTCTTAAATATCTTCCTTTTAATGATTACCGTAACAGTAGGAAGTCCTTGTCTCAATTTTTGTTTTAAATTTTAATCTCACTATGAGGTTTTAAAGTAAAATGTTTGAATGGCAATAACTGATTATCTGGTTCCAAAGGACATTTCCCAAAGCCATCTCTTGGGCATAATCCATGCACCCAATTTCTCACAGAGTAGGAGATTTACCACTTAAGGAGTTTAGTATCTTTGGTGTATAGTTCACATGTACATTCTTTAAGCTTCAAATTTAATTTCTTTGGCAATCCAAGCTATTCGTTGTATGGAGAAGCCAGATTCTCCTTCAGTCTGGAGGCCCTATACTATACTAATATATCATACTTGCCTTCCATCAATTCCATAGTGCTACATAAATTGTTGAGTTCTGCTTTTTGGCTCTTTCCTGGCCAAGGTGTGAAGAGGCCCAGGAGAGAGAGGAAAGTAAATCAGAATGTGTATACTGTCTTTTCTTCTTAATAACCATGTCTGACTTAATCATTGGCAGAGCTGAAGCACTCCCTTTCCCATGATTGCTTCTTACTTCTTTCTGTTCTGGGGGTCATGATGCATATATTTAAACTTGTATTGAATCATTAATATCCAGAATTGACAGAGAAAGAGCGGAGAGTACTATGGGGCAGGTACCATGTATTGTTTATATCAGTCAATAGCTTAAATATGTATCAGATTGGCTGGCATAGTTTGGCTACACTTGTGGTATTAAGTACTGATCAGGATCTCAGTAAGTTCAAACTATAACTACCAGCATGTCTCAACTCAATTTGGAAGAAATTGTTGAAGGTCATTCTCATGGAGTATATGAAATTGATCCTTTGTACTTGGATAGAAAATCTGGCTGGTTTCCTGCAAATCTTCTGGCAGAATATGATATACAATATTCAATAGTTTGAATATTAGCTCTGGACCCTTGGAAATTTATTGAGGTAGGCATCCAAGACATATTGCTAGAACCGAACTCTGTTTTTGTGGAAAGCCAGTTACTTTGTTCTTTATTATCATGTGCTCATTGTCACTCAGTGCCTTATTTATTTTTTTTTTAAGATTTTATTTATTTATTTGAGAGAGAGACAGTGAGAGAGAGCATGAGCGAGGAGAAGGTCAGAGAGAGAAGCAGACTCCCCCGTGGAGCTGGGAACCTGATGTGGGACTCGATCCCGGGACTCCGGGATCATGACCCAAGCCGAAGGCAGTCCTTCAACCAACTGAGCCACCCAGGTGTCCCATTTAGTGCCTTATTTCATTGATGGGTTCAGTAAGTGGTGAAAATTACCTGGCATGAAATAAGCCAATAGGTATTTGTGTGGAATGTTCTGTATCAGCTGTGCCATTATATAGTGTGCCTGTTTGGTGTTCCAGGAAGTATATTTCGAGATGGAGTTAGGAGTACAAAAGGTTTATTTAGGTCTAATACCTGTGAAGGGAAAAGCAAGGAAATGGGATTGGGCAGGGCAAGTCATCAGGCTGTGGTATAGACTTATTAAAGTTTCTGCCAGTCCTTTGGGGAACTCTATCAGAGAAGCCATCATCTGGAGTCTGGGTGAAATGTCTAGGCCCTTTTACCACACTCTTAATCAGTTATTAGCTTGGAGCCGCCTTGAGAAGAATGTGGCCTTTTTTCTAAAGCTGAGGCAGACCCTGAAGAGCTAACTGCTAAAGGCTGCCAGCCAACTTCAATTTTTCCCCCTGAGCACTGAGTTTTTCTTGAAGGATCAATGTAGTACATCTCTATGTCTGCTACACATGGCTAGAGGCAAATCTTGTTTCAGGTTTTTACTGTGCCATCTTTACTTCAGTGGAAGTCTCAGAGATATATCTATAAATATATACAGAGATGTGTAGATTTAGGTAGATAGTAAAGCCTTTCTTTTCTGCAGTAGTTTATTAATAAAAATAAAACTCAAGGGAACATGATCAAATGTTAAAAATAATTTGTATCTATCTTAAACACATTAACTTAATGTTATTTTATATGCCAATCTTTTGATAGAGACAAAGCCTTTTCTTCGAGTGCGAGTCTTCTGTTTAGAATCTATTTTATCAGGTGCCCGGGTGGCTCAGTTGGTTGAGTGACTGCCTTCGGCTCAGGTCATGATCCTGGGGTCCTGAGATCAGGTATCACGTTGGGCTAACCCTGCTCTGTGAGGAGCCTGCTTCTCCTTCTTCCTCTGCCTGCCACTCCCACTGCTTGTGCTCTCTCTCTCTCTCTGTGCCAAATAAGTAAAATCTAAAAAAAAAAAAGAATCCATTTTATCTTTCATGCATAGGGAATACTGTAAAACATAATCTAGATTTGCAGTTTTGTTTACTTAAAGCAGAGAAACACTTTATACATATTATACAATCTGAGTATAAGTTTGCTTTCATTTTCATGAATTTTCCACCGGTATTTCATAGTTGTTTTGTGCCAGTTTAATTCAATGATTTTTAAATGATTTACCTTCAGACTTTTCAAATCATTAATCTTAATTTGTATCAAAACATCTTCTCTTTTTGCAATCATTTTTATTGTTTATGTTTAGTAAATTTATTACACAAGATATACATATGTTGGAGAAACAGACTTTGGTATGTATATGACTTAATAGGTGAGAGCAGAAGTATTCAGGCTTCCTCAAGGGGTATATTAGGTCCAACCCTTCAGCTAGTAGTGAACATTGGTCGTTATCCTTTGTAGAGGGGAGAGAGAGTGTCAATCAGGCAAATAAAAAGAACTTTTACAGATATATCTATAGGTATATCTCTAACTACATCTGTAATTATAGCTATATCTGTTAAAGGACACTCCAGAAAAATAAACATTCCAGTATGAAAGAGGGATATGGACCCAAATCACTGCCTGGTGTCTTTGGTGAAATGAGCTGGACTCTAAGAGAGTCTCAGGATGCCTTTTGACTTATTAGCAAAGCCAAGACTAGCTTGGCAGTCATGTGACTGTTAGATTCTTTGCCCCTCCTAGGACCTACTTTGTTTTTGTTTGGCTATGTAAGGGGCTCCCTCTAAGCCCTCTAAGTGGCAGTCTTCCCTAGGCTTGTTTCACAGTACCAATTGCAGGAGATAAAGTCAGCCAAGAAAGAACTTTAGAACAGAGATAAGAGTTTAAGGAGAAGAAAGCCTTTCTTCCAGATCAATTCTATTTATAATTGCTTTATTCCTCTATCTAAAAGTTAAATCCTCAACTTCATGTGTTTGAAAGGCTCCATTGTTTCCCTTGATTCTGTCATTGAAGAGAGGAGATCTTAAGAGCCCCTAAAGTTTAGCATGTCCCATCAATGTTATATTCATACATATTTTTAAGGTTAATAGAAGTGGGCTTTTCTTCCATTATTTTTTGTTAGTGGCTTGAATCTGGGCTCTTTGAATAATGTCTGAAACATCTGGCTGGAACATCCTATCAAACTGGAATAACTATAGTTTTCATATTTAGGGGGAAAATGATGGTGAACAGATAGCTAATGACATGACTCAAGATTTCTGAATGAATTACTTAAGCTGAAAACCTTAATAAGAGTCTAGGAAGCCTTAATTGACTAAAGATGCAACTGACATAATAGCTACATGTCTGATGCCCCTTATCTGTCCCAGAAGTGATTTAAGGGATGAAATTCATTCTCAGTGCCAAGATTTCCTACATTGGTGGGTATTGGTAACAAATGGAATATTGTAGCAGGAAAGGGAGAGTAGTAGATGCTTGAGGTGGGTGGGGGCATGGGGTAATTGAGTGATAGGCATTAAAGAGGGTACTTGATGTAATGAGAGTTATATGCAACTGATGAATCACTGAATTCTACCCCTGGAACTAATAATGCAGTGTCTGTTAATTAAATTGAGTGTAAATAAAAAAAATTTAAAAAAGGAAAAATGACATTTTCCTCACTAGCTTCTTAATTCTTAATCTTGAACTAAATTTAAATAAAACTTGGTGATTGTTATGGTTAGGTGGAAAGACTTTAGGTAAATATTATTATATTGGTCAAAATGATCAAGGCTCTTATACATATGTTTAGTCATAAGAAAATCAAAACATTTAAGTAAGAATACAATTATGTTGTCAGAGCAGTTCCTGGGATCTATATATATGTCCCTGAAAGACCTGTTGCAGATATTCTTTGGGGTAGGGAAGAGAAGAAGGAGAGTTTATCAAGATTGCTGTTGTGTTACTATCATGGTGTTCACTGTAGTTTCTTTTGAAGTACATTAGGAAACTGATCAGCTGTTTAAACCAATCCATGGCTTGGGGGTTTTCAGTAAGATTTACTCTTTAGATGGGAGCCATTTTTTCTATGCTTTAAGAAGGAAGTATTTCATAAGCCATAGTTAATCAGTGGACAGATTTTGTTTTGTCAAGATTAAAGGACTGTTGTTAACAAAGAAAGCAAAAGCTTGTGTTGGAAGAAAGGGCCAGGAGCCACTGCTTGTAACCATAGATTTCGAGATCTAAGTGATAAGTGCACCCTACTCCTCGCAAGAGGTACAGTCCTCTGGGATATTTGACTCCTATAAATTGTCCTTGGAAGGTCTTTTGGTCTTTATTTTGGTCTAAGGCAAGACAGCACTTTCAGTGGACTTCTTATTTCTTAAGAATTTTCTGCCTCATTTTAGTTTTAGTGTGTAACTCCTTTTTATTTTGGGCTGCAGTATTAATTACATGTACCTACTCAGGGGCATGTAAACGTTTAGAAGCTGAGCGTAGTTGAAGTGAAATAATCTTTACGTCTTATGAAAATACACAAGTGAGTCATCCTTTATTGGAACTGAAGCTCAAGTTAGAATTTTTTCCCCCATAATCTTTTAAACATATGTTCAGCAGAGAGAAAAAATATATTTAGGCTGGAATCCTCTACTATGTTAATAAAATGTTAATATTTTCCCATGTTATGCATTCAGACATTTCTAGTGTCCTAAAGTCAAGTGGCTAAAACTCTGTGAAACAACACTAACAGAAGAGTGAGGAGTGTGGAAGAAAGGGAGGCTCCCAAAGATTCCTTTTTACCTCTGCTGTTCTCACCTTGTCCTATTGGGTTAGGCTGGGCAGTTCCAGTTGCATAATTAAAGAATTTCCTCTCCAGAATGTCTGCTTTACTCATTACATAGACGAAGGTTAAACAAATTGCTGCGTGGTATGAGGAAATGGTGTGTGTCTGTGTGCATGTTTATGAATCAAAGGATATTACAGATTTTTGAGTAAGAGCAAGCTGACTCTGTATTTATTTTTTAGGAATGCATTAGAATACAATAATGCCCTCAGAGATAAAATCCTCGAAGTTCTAGAAGTAAAAATTTGGAATTTAAAAGAAACATGGTAACATATATTATGCTTCTTTTTTTTTGGTGGACAATAATGCTTCTTTTTAAATGTAAGACCTTTTTTCCCCCCGATGCTGGTGATGGAACTTTTTCTTTGAATGAAAGAGGTTTTGGCACTTATTGATAATTGAGAACATCCATCTTTCATCCCAAATAGACAGGATTGACACCTTTGAGGTCCCAGGCACACATATATCCCCAAATCTGCACAAATACCTTTTGGGGCCCCTCTGTCATCAGAGTACCTACTTTCAAGAGAAATAGATGAGATAATGTCTGTAAGGAACTTTGAGAAGGCTAAGCACCAAAAATAAAATATTTTTAGAAGAAGTTATTACTTTGAGCAGGCGAGACCTAAATGTGTAATGTAAAGCCAACTGAGAATAACAAAGAATTATAGTGCCAGTCAAAATCAGCACTGTGATCATGGGTGGGTGCCTAGGACCTGAGAAATAAAAGGTTGCATGGAAGGCTCAGAAAGAGACAGAGCAAAGGAAAATAAAGTTCTGGGTTAACTGGCCAAATGAGACCAAAAATTCTTGGGAGGGTTAAAGATTGTAGGGAATAACAAAGGAAGTAGGGGTTGGGCTTCTCAGTGCCTCACTTTCTTTAGTCAAGCTATTCTTAATTTTAAAAACTGTTTTCTCATGCTCTCACCTTAATTTTTTTCTTATATTTACTTTCTCATTTATATCACGAACAAAGCTGAGAACAATCCTTAAACAAGGCTTTTCTCACATTACTTTCTTACATCAATGGTGTACAGTGAAAAAGCTTTGTCTATTATAGTAATTCTTCCAGCATTTTAAAAGATACCTTTCAAATGAAAGATTACTTAGAAGAGTAATTGTAAAATAGTTGATATTACAGTCATTGAAGTTGGAGTAAGAAAGGGGCCTAGAATATTGCCTGCTCAGATTCTTTTCACCCCTCCCCACCTGCTCCTGTGGATCTAGGAAACTTGTGTTACTCCCTGATTGTTGGATAAAATCTAAACTCCTCAATTGCTATTCAAAGTTTTTGATACCATGGACTCCTTCCTGTAATACTTGGTCACTCATTTTTTTTTTTTTAATTTTTAGGAAGTACTTTTTATTTTTATTTTATTTTTTAAATTTTATTTTATTTTATTTTCAGTGTTCCAAAATTCATTGTTTATGCACCTTACCTAGTGCTCTATGCAATATGTGCCCTCCACAATACCTGCCACCAGGCTCACCCAACCCCCACAACCGCCTCCCCTCCGAAACCCTGTTTGTTTCTCAGAGTCCACAGTCTCTCATGGTTTGTCTCCCCCTCTGATTTCCCCAAACTTACTTCTCCTCTCCATCTTCCAATGTCCTCCATGTTATTACTTATGCTCCACAAGTAACTGAAGCCATATGATAATTGACTCTCTCTGCTCAACTTATTTCACTCAATATAATCTCTTCCAGTCCCATCCATGTTGATACAAAAGTTGGATATTCATCCTTTCTGATAGAGGCATAATACTCCATTGTGTATATGGACCATATCTTCCTTATCCATTCATCTGTTGAAGGGCATCTTGGTTCTTTCCACAGTTTGGTAACTGTGGCCACTGTTGCTATGAACATTGGGGTACAGATGGCCCTTCTTTTCATTACATCTGTATCTTTGGGGTAAATACCCAGTAGTGCAATTGCAGGGTCATAGGGAAGCTCTATTTTTAATTTTTAAGGAATCTCCACACTGTTTTCCAAAGTGGCTGCACAAATTTGCATTCCCACCAATAGTGTAAGAGGGTTCCCCTTGCTCCACATCCTCTCCAACATGTGTTGTTTCCTGCCCTGTTGATTTTGGCCATTCTGTCTGGTGTAAGGTGGTATCTCATTGTGGTTTTTATTTGAATCTCCCTGATGGCTAATGATGATGAACATTTTTTCATGTGTCTGTTAGCCATTTGTATGTCTTCTTTGGAGAAGCGTCTGTTCATGTCTTCTGCCCATTTTTTGACATGATTATCTGTTTTGTGTGTGTTTAGTTGGAGCAGTTCTTTATAGATCTTGGATGTCAGCCCTTTGTCTATAGTGTCATTTGTGAATATCTTCTCTCATTCCGTGGGTTGCCTCTTTGTTTTGTTGATTGTTTCCTTTGCTGTACAGAAACTTTTGATCTTGATGAAGTCCCAAAAGTTCATTTTTCACTTTTCTTTTTGTTGTCTGATTGCTGTTGCTAGGACTTCTAGTATTATGTTGAACAGCAGTGATGCAAGTGGGCATTCTTGTTGTGTTCCTAATCTCAGTGGGAAGGCTGTCAGGTTTTCCCAATTGAGAATGATATTTGCTGTGGGTTTTCATAGATAGATTTTATGAAGTTGAGGAATGTTCCCTCTATCCCTATACTTTGAAGGGTTTTAATCAGGAATGGATACTGTATCTTGTCAAATAGTTTTTCTGCATCAATTGAGAAGACCATGTGCTTCTTCTCCCTTCTCTTATTGATTTGTTTTATCACGTTGATTCATTTGTGAATGTTGAACCACGCTTGCATCCCATGGATAAATCCTACCTGGTCATGGTAGATAATCTTTTTAATGTACTGTTGGATCCTATTAGCTAGGGTCTTGTTGAGAATCTTGGCTTTCATATTCATCAAGGATATCGCTCTTAAAATCTCCTTTTTGATGGAGTCTTTTCCTGGTTTGGGTACCAGAGTAATGATGGCTTCATAAAAGGAGTCTGGAAGTTTTCTTCTGTTTCTATCTTTTGAAACAGCTTCAGGAGAATAGGGATTATTTCTTCTTTGAATGTTTGGTAGAATTCCCCAGGGAATCCATCAGGTCACTCATTTTTATAATATTTTTCCTATATAACCTACTGAGCCAATCAGCTGCCCTATTTGTTCCTATATAATAGTTGGTCATCCTCACCCCTCATTATTTTTGTGTGCCTCTACTCTTCCACTTGGGTTCTTACCACACATTCTTATTCTTAGATTCTTATCTATCTTTATATTTACAGGCTCTTCTTGCTTAGAGTGTTCTTCATTTGAATTATGTACAACTCCTTTTGAGTTGGCTATATCCAGAGAGGCTCAGCTGCTCTTGACTTCTGCCACCCTATTCTGCTTTTCCTTTTACTCCATGCTCTTTTGCTGTCACCTATATCTTTATTATTTCTGCTCCGACACAACATCTGAAGACCTTCAGCTTTAAAAGCCCATTACTACTCAATGCCTGAAGCACTCTGGACTGAAATACAGAAACTTTGTTGTGAAATCGTTCATCATGGTAGGTAGAACCTAGAATTATTCCTACTTCCCAAAGCTTGGGATTTTTATCTGAATAGGGTGAGCTCTTAGGCACTACAGGTGCCTGGTCTGTATGACTACTCTTTTGCTTCAGTACCATGAATGCCCTTCAGTTTAGGACAGCCTGTAGTGTTTGAATCTATGTAATTTTGATGTTTCCTTCTCTAGATATTGGATCCTATCTCTTTCAGTACAGATTCTAGTTGAAAGCATGCTTTATCAGGATTAATAGGGTAATTATTCTCTGGATAATGAGCTTCAGGAGTCTCTTTGTTTCTTTGCATAGGCTGGTTTGGGCTTTGTCTCAGCATGATAGCCTCAGGACAGTTGGACTGCTTCTGTGGTGGGTAACTCACTCACTTATTGACCCAGTAGTGACTCTCTGGCTTACTTACCCCAGAGGTTATGCTGCATCACTTCCACAACATTTTGTATAGTTATAGTCAACCTATATGAATGTAACATGGATAAAAATAAATTTGCCTTCTTGCTTGGGCAGTAGTATAGCATTATAGATTATATTCACATATTGTCCATTCTAATAATTTAGATATTAAAATGTGATTGATGGTAGTGATTATTACTGCTTTTAAATAAGAGATGATATGTATTTGAAGTTCACTTATGTATATTAAGTGCACACTGGGTTTTGAAGGTTGTAGTAGGGACCAGTATTTTGTCTCATGCTCTAAAGATGATTTAAGAATGGATGATCAGGAGCTGGCTTGTTTCTAAGTAGAGCTTTCCAGGAGCACAGATCAGAAGTATAAAGGGGGAGAGGGCTCCCGTGGTGGGGTGGGTATAAGATGCTAGTCAAAGTGAGACATATAAAGAAGGGAAGGATAAGAATGCTGACTGAGCAATTTGTCAGGAAAGGCCTAGAGACTAACAAAAAAAATGAAGAATATGCCCAAATAAGCATTGGGTTAATAGTCACACCAGGAACTAGTCTCATAAACATGGCTCATGAGTTAGTTTGAAGGTGTATTCTTTTTTTTTTTTTTAAAGATTTTATTTATTTATTTGACAGAGATCACAAGTAGGCAGAGAGACAGGCAGAGAGAGGAGGAAGCAGGCTCCCCGCCGAGCAGAGAGCCCGATGTGGGGCTCGATCCCAGGACCCCGGGATCATGACCTGAGCCGAAGGCAGAGGCTTTAACCCGCTGAGCCACCCAGGTGCCCCTGAAGGTGTATTCTTAAAGCAGCAGAACAACATTGGACATAAGCCTCACTCAAGTTGGTATAAAGATTAACTTAACTTCAATAAATTATATGTATAGGAGAAAAACAAAAATTCATTCTGACTAATGAATTTGCTAAGAGTTGCCTTGTTTATAAATAGTCTATGTGAGGTTTTTAATAACATTTTATGTTGTGGACTGTAGCAAGTTATTTAGAGATACCTCTTTCTATATATTTATATATCTGTATTTAATTCTTTCTTTATATCTCTTTGTCTTTACCTATATCTTTATCTGTCTCTATCTCTATTCCTCCGTGATATCAGCTGGAGACTCACTGCCTCTTAAGAACCAGATAATATTGGCTGAAACTTCTATTTCTGTTTTATTTCCGACTTTCCAATGTTTCTGCAGTTTTTGTGGGAACAGAGAGATGTTTATAATCTCACAATAACCTCTAACTTTGAGCTCTTGCTTGTGCCAAAGTACTTTATGAGTTGTTCCCAAACCTAGATGTTTTCAACCTATTTTCCTAAACAAAGTCAGTTCCATTCTATATAGGTTAGTTTTTGCTGCATAACAAATTACCTCCAGATTGAGTGGCTTAAAAGAAAAACTGTTTTATTCAGTTCACTATTCAGTGGGTCAGCAGGGCTGTTTTAAGTCAGGTCTGGCTTGATTGACTTTTACTGGGCTCTCTCACGTATCTGTGGTCGGATGGAGGTTGGTGGTGCCAAATGACCTGGGATGGCCTCATTCATATGTCAAGAGTGGGTAGGCTGGTTGGTTTTGTAGGTTGAGTGGCATTTGAGCTGGAACAGCTTGAATATGCTCAGTTCAGTCTCTCATCCTATACACAGCTAGCCTAAGCTGCTTTGTGTGATTTTCTCAGAGTTCCAATGAGTCACAATGTGTAAGTGACTTTTCAAGCTTCTGCTTGTGTTACATTTGCAAATGTTTCCTTGGCCAAAATTATTCACATGGCCAAGGTCAAGGCAAGTGTGGGAAGGGTCAACCCCAGAGTGTGAAGGAAATCGTTATGGTCATTTTTGCCAACACTTTATTTATCATGCCTTCCTGAGAGAGATTTTAGTGTCAGCTATTAAATGTATACATATTATTTTATTTTATCTTATTTTATTTATTTCATTTTTTCAGAAGACTATATTTATTTTTACTTTGTCATTCATCACTTTTAACATTTTGTAATTTTTTTACAGTGAATATACATATAACATGTATATTATACATTACATCATAATCAGAACAAACAGCTTTGTTTATATCTTTTTTTAATTGAAGTATAATTAACATACAAGGTTACATTAGTTTCAGGTATAAAATGCATGTATTTTAAACTCTGATCCTTACTGTCCCCTACAGACTCATTTTTTTCATTAGATTAGGGAACTATTTTCTGTTTCTTTTGTTTCTCTTTTGAAACAATAACAAAACAAAAACAAAAAAGAAAAATGTGGTGGGAGAGAGCTTTGGGAAATGTAAGAAGACTTTTTATTTTAGTATAATGACTGAGGGCTCTAATGGAGTTAATGGGCAGAGATCTGAAATGGCTGACCATTCTTCAATGTGGGGATATTTAGCATAGCACAGCTATGGCTTGTCTTACCCTGTTGGGAAAACACAGCCACATGTAGCTAAGGGGATATTTTTCCTTTTGAATTGAATTTTCTTCCTCCTTCACTGTTTGAAGAAGTAATTTTATGATGGAAGAGAAGGAACACTAGAGTGAGTGAGAGAATTCTAATTTTATCTGCACCACACTCTGACTATTTGACCTGGAGCAAATCACTAAAGTATTCTGGGTCTGTTTTCCACCTTAAAGTAAAAAGTTGTATGAGATGAAATATACTTATTCATGCACTTAACTTCCCTTCTCTTTCCACAAAGAATTTGAGATGGCATGCAATATGAATAAAACACAAAATAAATATTTGAGGAAATCTATGAAAGAAGGGGAGAATAGATAAGGAAAAATGGTTCACAAAAAAATCATACTTGGAGAACCTACATAACCTGTAGAAATAGACCTCAAGTTTGGTGAGGGAAACATGATCATTATAGGAGTCATACAGGGAAATTGAAAATAGTTGTTTCAGGTGAAACAAAGTATTTTTTTTTACTGAAACTTGAGAGAACATTATCCTTTAGGATATCATAACGATGTGTAGAAGACCATATTCTCAAAAGTGTACAGTAGATATATTAAACAATTTTCATAGTGATTTCTTATCATATCCCTCGGTAGAAATTAATGCTGTAACTCTAAAGGGACCGAAATGATGATGTCGGAATATACACCTCTATTGATCTGATTTGTCTCAACAATAATATATAGACTATTTTCTAGAAGAATGTTTTTAGTGGAGGTCTTTAGGATGCCCCCAGTGAATATTATTGTTAACAACTGGGTCTCACTGGTCTTAAGATCCTTTCTGTGTCTACAATTATCACTTATATTTTTGGAAGAAAAGAGACTTCTGGTTTGTATTAGTCTACTAGGGCTGCCATAACAAAATATCACAGACTGGATGGCTTAAAGAACAGAAATTTATTTTCTTGTAGTTCTGGAGTACAGAAGTCTAAGAACAAGGTGCCATGAGGGCTGGTTTCTAGTGAGGCCTTTTTTTCCTGCCTTGCAGATAGCTGCCTTCTCACATGGCCTTTCCTTTGTTTGATGTAGAGAGAGAGAAAGATCTCTGATCTCTCTTCCTGTTCTAGTAAGGACATATATCCTACAAGGCTAGATCTCCACCATTATTACCTCATTTAACTGGCTTTAATTACTTCCTTAAAGGCCCTGTCTTCAAATACAGTCACATAGGTGGTTAACACTTTAACATATGAACTTTGGGAGATACTATTCAGTCTATACCCTGGTCCTTTGATAATCAACTGGCTGACTTATTGAGGTTCTTTGATAATCAGCTGGCTGACTTATTTCATTTTATTTCTTTGTTTCTTGGGAGTTTCCAGTTTGAAATCAACCATTTCATTTTTCCTCTAACAAGCTCTATATTATGTATGCATAAAAAATTCCAAGAACTGACATCTGTATTTAAAATGATAAATGAAAATTATCATAATTGATTTACTTCAACTCTCAGAATGTCATTTGAGGTAATTTCACCAATCATAAATGAAAGTGGTCCTTATGCCTGTCTTGACAGAACTTCTTGGCATTATATGACTTCTGGGATACCCGGGAGAGATTTGTATCTTGAGAATCATGTGGATGTGTGGACATGTGTGTGCATACGTATGTTTAGATATTAATGCTAAAAATATAAGTAAAATGAAATAAGTGGACATAAATACTTATTGTTTATTAAGGGGTGATATACACCTTTTGCAATACTGTTTGTCAAAGGGCAGAATCTAGTCCATGGTATCATCTTTGTTTAATAACAGAAAATATGTTATAGGGCAGCTAACATGCTTTCTAGTTTATCCTTGTGGCAGCCTCATTCACTAGTTACTCAGCAGCAGCTGTTATCAAATGAAGCCTAAGTAAACGAAAAGAGAAGGAGGGAAGAGTTGGAGAGGGTGGAGCTTGAGGTGGGAGTAGCAGTGAAAAGAGAGAGAAAGCAGAGTTGAGAAGAAAATTGACTTAGGGTGGTATTTTGCTGAATCTTTATTATATTTATGTTAGGGTATGTTTTATTGGCTCATAAAATTCAGTCACATGAGTAGATTCAGAAGGAAAGCAGTGAGCCTCAGGCTATTTGTTATCATTATCATAGTGTGAAAACCATTTCCATTGCAGGTGTTTCAAAGACCCATAGAGGTTACATGACTTAAACATTAACATATTATTCTAATAACATGAAGCTGGCACCCTTTGACCCGTAAGCTTTAACTTTAATAATTTCCAGGTTACCCCTTGGCCAAAATATGTTTTCCCTTCAATTTTCACACTGGTGCACTTTCTTTAATGTAAAGTGCTGATATAATAAATAAATTATATCCAGATGAAAGCCTGTCATCTGATACCTCATCCCAGCATAGTGCCTGCAAATACTAAAGCAAGCATTTCCCCAAAACATGCTGCCTGTATCAGGGACAGAGACCTGGGGATCTGGCTGAGGTGGTATAAGACAAAGAATGAAATGAATAGAGAAGTTCAAGGAAAGATTGCTTTGAACAAAAGTCTTAGAGGTCTTCCTTTTTTCTTCTTCTTTTTTTATTCTCTCATAAAGTGGAGGGGTAGGAATGAATGAAGAGAAAAGAGCAGATTCATCACAGATTGAAAAACTTGGTATCAGATGTGAAAAAAACCTCTCCATGGTGAAGTCTGCATCATGAAGTGCACCATACATAAAAGAATGAATGCATGGCATCAGGTGTCATCTGCAAATGATTGGTAGTCATGTTATTTAGCTTCCTGCACACCGGATATCTGTAAGCAGGTTATTATCTATATTATTAGCCATGGAGCTGGTGATTTCTTAAAGCTTCCCCCTGCCTGAGGGAGTTCATCTGCCTTATTTTCCACATAGGATGTCCCTAAAAGCACAATGTATCCCTAAAAAGTTGCTATTTACTCCGATTTAGCAATCTTGAAATCAGTGATTTCTAAGAAAGAATAGTGACCTATGTTTTAACATTGTACAGTGCTCTGAATGGATATTCTGTTCATATCTAACAGTTGTGTGCATTCCTCTTTTCTAGTGAGACAACCAGACTCTTCCCTGTTCTCTCCTTCCTTCCTCTGTCCCTCTCCCCCTTCCTCCTTCCCTACCTTCCTTCTTTTCTTAATTTTTTTCTTCCTTCTTCTTTTCCGTCCATCCTACCTCTCTTCTCTCTCTACCTCTTTTTAAAATCAGATAGTTGGGGGGCACCTGGGTGGCTCAGTGGGTTAAAGCCTCTGCCTTCGGCTCAGGTCATGATCACAGGGTCCTGGGATGGAGCCCCGCATTGGGCTCTCTGCTCAGTGGGGAGCCTGCTTCTTCCTCTCTCTCTGCCTGCCTTTCTGCCTACTTGTGATCTCTCTCTGTCAAGTAAAAAAAAAAAAATCAGATAGTTGGGATGGCAGCTAAAGAAAAAAGAGAAGGATCATCCATGGTTGGTAAAGAGAGTTGTAGATGAAAATGCAGACAGTCCTTTGGTAGTAATGTCTTTGAGTGAATTAAGCTTTTGACACACACAGACAAACACACACACACACACACACTCACTTGTGATACTGCTATAGGAATGTACACTGTCAGAGAGAAGAGGAAAAGTAAGAGGCTTAGCATTTGTTTGAACTTTTTTTAAAGTACTGAGCTCTATTAGACTGTTTTGTTTGGTCTTTCTAAGACCAGGAAATTCTAATGAGAAAAGCATTCTGCAGAAAATAAAATATTTCTGATATCTGGTGTTGGTATCCATTAATTACCACCATTTGCATAGTATCCAAACTGTCTAAAAAGTACCTATTATTTTCACTATGCCAAGCTTTTCCTTAGCATGTAAATTCAAAAATATGTGCTAACAGGAATATAATGCCAGGAATTCACTGTTCAGTAACTTAGTTATTAACAAAATATTTGTGGGTTGCCTGTATTGTCCAGACAATGTTTTAGGCATTAGAAATACTATGATGAAGAGGATAGTCAAAGTGGCATTTATTTGGCTTATGAACACTTCTATGATATTATAGTGTGGAATTGTGTAATGATAATGATAATAACTGACATTAATTGGACACTTTCTGTATGTCAGGGACTCTTGTCTAACAGGTTCTAAGACCTGTTAGAGTCTTAGAAGTGGGAAATTTTATGTAATTTTTCATTTTGATTAATTAAAGAACCAATCATATGCTAACTTATTCCCAAGGCAACTTGAAAGGATTCAAATAATATGGCACAAGAAAATAATTAAAAATAAATAGGGAATATGAGGTAATGGAAAAACAAGGTGAAGAAATTATATAGAGCTGGGAGTGAGGCTGTGAAATAAATTACTGGCTACAGATCTCCATGTACCTTTCACCAGGGACGGGAAATGGGAGGATTCAGGGCACAGAAGGAAAAAAGGAACTAGTTGTTGAGGAAAAACAATTTCTGATACTGAGACTAAGATAAAGTTCTTTTGTAGGTACTTGTGCATGATGCCATATATACTTACTAGAAACACAGTCTGTCTTTCATTTTAGGCTGATGGCTTCAGTACATTTAATTCAAGAGCAATTTGGTAAACACAGTTCTAACGGGACTGAGGGGAGAGGTTGAATGTGGGAGTAAATGGAGTTGAAAGAGTGGATCATATATTGTTCTCCAGTTATGAAGTTCTCTGATTTTTCTGGCTTAATCCAAGGAAAGGTTATATCAGAGGAATGTATAGTCTGCATATTCTTATGTGATCCTTCATAAAAATTAGGTCTTTCAGCCAAGCATTTAAAAGGCACATCCACAGTGAGTTCAAGATTAATTCCAGTGTCAAATATTTGGAATTCAGATATTATAGTTTAGCTCAGCCTTATGCTTTAACAATCAATCAGACTGGAGATAGAGTTGACATCCTCCAGGAGGGCATTATTTATGAATTCCAGAAGATCCTCATAGTATCCTAATTCCTGTGACAATTCTCTTATGAAGTTGTTTATATGCTTTCACATCTGCATTTGTTTTTATATTATGTGAACACCTCATCCCTTTAAAGTGATCTCTTTGTTTTAATGATTCTATCTAATGAATCTTAAATAAGACTGTTCTTTTTTAATCAAACTTACTATTAATATATATATTTTCTATTAATCAGTTAAATTTTATATTTAGAAGACAAGGAATAATTCATTCATTGTCAAGCAGAATTTACATTTACATAACTGTATTTTGCCTAGGAATAAGTTTAAAAATAATTATCTTACATATTATTTTGTATTTTACCTTTTTGACTTAGTTCATCCAGTCTTTCCCCTAGTACAGCAATTTATTTGCAATAGTCTGTTAAGGTTATGTAATATTCTCTCCAATTGATGGATTATACTTAACTATACAGCTTACTCAGCCACTTCTAGGTGTTGTGATATTAGGGGCAGAAGAAACAGAAAAGAAAGGGAGGTGAAAAAGAGCTGAGATGAGTCATTCAGAGATAGGCCAATAAATGCCCAGAGACTTCTCAGCCTTTTAGGAGACCAGAAACCCACAATGTTACAAAGAGCTTTGTATGGTAATAAACAAAATTAAGTACAAAATGTGAAAAGGTTTCTTCCCTAGTCTCCTCCCCCTCTCATATGTTCTGCTTTACCAGTAGACATGATTGAAATATTTTAAATACAAAAGGGCAAGTGAGCATGAGAGAGGTTACAGAAAGTTGAGCCAATTGAGTGATCTGATATAAACTGCAGCATAATCCTAAATTCTGGATCTAATATAATCCAACACAGTAAGGTCTGGATTTGTTTTTACTATAGCTGGAAATTTCTATAAAATTTCTAAAGGTAGCTTTATTTAAGACAGTATTAGTATTTTCAGAGAGCTACTGTCTTGGTGGATATGTGTTGAACATCATTATTATTAATAATAGAACTAAATTTACAAGGTACTTGAAGAAACCATATTGAAATATGAATCCATAGTCTTTGAGAGGGGTTGCCTGGCCAGCTACATTTCTTTTGTAACCTCTCTAGTCTAATAGATTTATAGCAGAGCAAAAGAACTGTTAGATTTGAAATGTTACCTAATTTCAGAACTTCATTTCCTCTAGGATGCAGTGGACCTTTGAAAGTCTGGGACAGAACAATATGTTCTAGATTCTGAATGGAAAGCTCAGCATGGAAACTATGAAGGGCATCTCTTGGAAAGGAAAACCTGAATCTGCAGCTCTAACTCACCCACCAAGTGCTCCCTCTGAAGTGTCTCCCTGTGAGCTTAGAGACCTCTTTTATTGCCAGTAGCACATTTTATTCATCTAAGCATTGTCTTCAGTAACTGGATTTATTTCTATTATTAAAGAATGACATTGCTTTATATTTGGTTTCTTGAAGCATGGTATAGTGGAGGTGGAAAGTTCTTTAATGTTTCTGAATATATGGCTTTAGTCATATCTTTATACAGGTTCTGTGAGGTTTATTTAAGAGCAAAGTTTGGTTTTCTCCATGTTTCCTAACACCATGTCTCCCTTGCCCCCAACGGTTGCAATTTATTGTCCAAGATTTGTTTGGTGATTTGGTTTTGGTCCCTCTGAACAAATAAAATCTTTTTTGGGAATATAATTTTTTTTCTTCAGGCACCATACTGGATATTTTGTGAAAGATAAATAGTGGCTTTTTGTTATGTTTTGTTTTGTTTTAAAGAATGAAATTTATATAGGCTCTGTTCCACTACATATCAATGGTTTTGGAGGTAGGCATAAGTGGCTGCTACCGTATTATTTAGTGATAAGAAGATTTGGCTGGGAGTTAAGACCTGTTCTAATCTTGACTTTTTAAAAATTTTTTTAATTTTTTATTAACATATAATGTATTATTAGCCCCAAGGGTACAGGTCTGTGAATCGCCAGGTTTACACACTTCACCACACTCACCATAGCACATACCTTCCCCAATGTACATAACCCAACCATCCTCTCCCTACCTCCCTCCCCCCTCCCCCGCCGGCAACCCTCAGTTTGTTTTGTGAGATTAAGAGTCTCTTATGATTTGTCTCCCTCCCTATCCCATCTTGTTTCATTTATTCCTTTCCTACCCCCCAAACTCCCCACGTTGACTCTCAACTTCCTCATATCAGGGAGAGCCTATGATAGTTGTCTTTCTCTGATTGACTTATTTTGCTCAGCATAATATCCTCTAGTTCCATTCACATTGTCACAAATGGCAAGATTTCATTTCTTTTGATGGCTGCATAGTATTCCATTGTGTATATATACCACATCTTCTTTATCCCTTCATCTGTTGATGGACATCTAGGTTCTTTCCATAGTTTGGCTATTGTGGACATTGCTGCTATAAACATTCGGGTGCACATGCCCCTTAGGATCACTACATTTGTATCTTTAGGGGAAATACCTAGTAGTGCGATTGCTGGGTTATAGGGTAGCTCTATTTTCAACTTTTTGAGGAACCTCCATGCTGTTTTCCGGAGTGGTTGCACCAGCTCACCTTCCCAACAACAGTGTAGGAGGGTTCCCCTTTCTCCGCATCCTCGCCAGCATCTGTCGTTTCCTGACTTGTTTCCTTATAGTATTTGTATAGCTTCATTTTATTTATTTTTTATTTTTTTACATTTAAAACTTTGATTCAGTTGGTATTTACTTGGTGTATAGTTCAAGAAAACGATCCAGTTTTACCCTAACACCACTTATAAAAAGTCTGTGTTTCCCACTGCTGTGACAATTTATTTCTGCTTAGCCCCAATCCACAACCTTCACTGGTTGCTCTGTAATAATTGAGATGAGTGCTGTAAAATTTTCTCCTTATCCAGCTGATCACGACCTGAGCTGAAGGCAACCACCTGACCCACTGAGCCACCCATGCACCCCTCTTTTTTTCTAATACTTAACTAGCTTTGCTTGCTTACTTATTTTTAGAAAATGATGCTAAGTTTTGTTAAAAGAGGGTACTAGAAGGACACTGAAAGAGAAAGTGGTTTCTCTAGGGCTTGGAGGCTTGGATCCTGTGCAAGGATCCAACAGACAGCTCCCTAGAAGCCAGCTCCTGCAGTGACCAGGGGTCACTAGTGTCTGGTGGTAAGAAACTTCCTCTGGAACTCCCTTTTGTCATTTTTACAGCATATGTGCAGCATGGAACCTTTTTGAGGATGACTTTCCTCAGTGCCCCAGAGGGAGGATTTTAGTGAGTCTTGCTTCTGTGTTAGCAAAGCAATTTATCTTTCATCCAGTGTTGTAAGGCTGTGCCCTCTCCATCAAGGCCTGAATCTCTACCTGGAGTGTGTGTGTATGTGTGTGTGTATGAGTTGGCTCTTTTTTAAAGGCTTTATTTATTTATTTGACACAGAGAGAGAAAGAGGGATCAGAAGTAGGCAGAGAGTCAGGAAGAGAGAGAGGGAGAAGCAGGCTCCCTGCTGAGCAGAGAGCCTGATGTGGGGCTCAATCCCAGGACCCCAGGATCATAACCCCAGCTGAAAGCAGATGCTTAACTGACTGAGCCACCCAGGCCCTCTTCTTGGGTACTCTTATCTTGGCACTAGAGGTAGTGACTACTCCTTATTTCTGCTACTCCTGTATTCCATAGAGTTCTCTTTACTTCTTACTAGCTAATCTCTTGTACTCCCAATTCCTTGTTATAGTTTATAATTCTTTTTAAAATATATTTTTAAATGTTTTTTTAAGATTTTATTTGAGGGAGAGAGAGAGAACAAGAGGCGGGGGGCAGAGGGAGAGGGAGAGGGAGAAACAGACTCCTTACTATGCAGGGAGCCCAATGTGGGACTTGATCCCAGAACCCTGAGATCATGACACGAGCCCAAGGGAGACACTTAATTGACTGAGCCTCTCAGGTGTCCCTAAAATGGTACTTCTTTTATTCATTTTTTTTCTTAGAAAAATCCAGATGTCCTTTAATTTTTTCGATATAAACCTTTAGAGAATTTAAAAATAAAAGTGTTTCTTGGGCATCATATTGAAATTACATAAGCCTTAATGAATAAGAATGATTAATTCAATCTGCTAAATTTTAGGTTAGTTCAGAAATTATGGTGATGATGCTAAACATTTTTTTAAATTGAAGTATAATTGACATATAATGTTATATTAGTTTTAGGTGTACAACATAGTAATTTGACAGTTCTGTACATTCTATGGTGCTCACCATGATACATGTAATTATTATCTGTTACCATACAAAATTATTACAATATTATTGACAGATTTCCTATGCTGTACTTCTCATCCCATGTCTTATTTATTGTTTCTTTATTTAGTTAATGATTCTTTATATTAAAATTAATTTGTTCCAATAACTGTGTGGTTTGTCACCTCATTGATTGGATCTTGGATCTCCTATCATATACCCAATGATAGGAGATGCCGCTTTATTATAAACTAAATGTGTCTATATGTAATATGATCTTTTTATTTATTTTTCTGCTTTATTCCATTAGTTTGTCTGATTTTGGGTCAGTATCAAACTGTTTTAATTATAGAAGTTTAATAGTATTTTTTGGAAAAGATTTTATTTATTTGAGAGAGAGAGCACCAGCAGGGGGAGGGAGAAGCAGACTCCTCACTGAGCTGTGACCCCCAACACAGGGCCAGTCCCTGGACCTGGGGATCATGACCTGAGCTGAAGGTAGACACTTAATTGACGGAGCCCCCCAGGTACCCCGAGAGGCTTAATAATATTTCTAAAAAGTCTGTTAGTGCTTGCTTTTCCTCATTGTTTTTCTTTTCTGATTTCTTTAAAAGATTTCATTTATTTATTTGATAGAGAGAGAGCATAAGTAGGCAGAACAGCAGGCAGAGGGAGAGGGAGAAGCAGACTCTCCACTGGGCAGGGAGCCAGAAGTGGGGCTTGATCCTGGGGCCCAGGGATCATGACCTGAGCTGAAGGCAGCCACCTAACCGACTGAGCCACTCAGACACCCCTCTTCTTTTCTAATATTTAACTAGCTTTGCTTGCTTATTTTTAAAAATGAATTTTCCATCAATCAGGGAAACACCTGTTGACATTTAAATAAAAATTTGGATGTATTCAATTTATAAATTAGCCTAGATAGGATATCTTTATGGTATTGAGTCATCTTATCCAAAACCAAGTATGGCTTTCTCTTTGTTGAAGGGAACTTCCGAGTACTTCTGCAGTGTTTCCTGGTTTTCCTCAGATATGGTTTTTGAGCTTCTAGGTACTTCCTTTTCTTTTGTTGTCTTTTTATCTTCTAGCAATTTTTTTTTGGCTTATACGAAGGCTATAGGTTTTATAGTTAGCTAATTTACTCATTTTTCTTATTCTTTGTCATAATTTTTTTGTTGCTTCATTTGTTGCTTTCTTCTTTTCAATTCAAATACCTCTAAATGTTTTCTTTTATCTAATAGCATGGATAATATCTCCATCCCAATGTTAAACATTAGTAGAGATACTAGCATTGTTATTAGTCTCTATCTTAGTGGAATAGCTTCTAGTATTTTCTCACTATGTAAGATTCTGGATTTTGTGTGGAGGAGTGTCTGTTAAATCCTAATTTATTGATTTTTTAAAAAGATTTATTTATTTGAGAAAGAGAGAGTGCGATAGAGATAGAGAATCTTAAGCAGATTCCACACTGAGCACGGACCCCAGTGCAGGGGCTTGATCTCAGGCATCCTTATTTAAAAAAAAAAAAATGAATGGTTTTTGTCATTGAATTGATTTTTGTCAATGCCTTTATGAAATTTGTGAAGACAGATTTTATTTGTTCTAAGAGGGGCAAGATGGCAGAGAAGTAGGAGACCCTGTTTCAACCAGTCCCTTAAAGTGAGCTAATTATCTACCAGAATACTCTGAACACCCAAGAAACCAGCCAGAGATGTAGGATTATGCACTTTTGGATCTCTATAGGGGCAGAAGATGCCAGTGGACAGGTAAAGCATACTGGGAAAGATCAGACTCTTATTGGAGGATAAACAGAAGGGAGAGGGAGTTGCCAGAAGCAACCTATTGGAAAGTAGTGCCCCAATATGAAAGTGCCCTGTGATTGGGGACCAGCATCGAATTGGAGTCTAGTTAAAGGCACTCAAAAATAGCAAAAGATCTTAAAGGCCAACTGGTGGAATTGGGTGGTCACAGGCAGGGTCCTAAGCCCATGGTCCCAGGATGGCCACAGCTGGCGATCACTCGTGCCAGAGAGTGAGGTGGCGGAGGCTCCAATTCCTGACCCTGGAAACTGTTGCCCAGTTTGAGGGAGTCTGGTGGACACTCTCAGGAACCACAACCTTTTGCACTCTGTGCTCACAGCCTGGTGGGCATCTGAACTGCGCTCCCCACCTGTGCCTGAGAGTGCTCTGTGCAGGGTGCTAGCTGGTGGTCTCTAGGACCAGGGGAGAGTCTGAGCACTCCCAGCCTGGACCTGAAGGAACTACCCCAGACAGCAGTCCCAGCAAAGACAGTCACTGGAAGGGGCTTCCTGGACAATTATTACTAGCAGTTTTGGCACAGGGGTGCAGGGACAGGCAGATGTTATGGGCGACCCCTGAGATGGTGGCTGGGGACGTTCACTGCCTGTGGGAGGTTGCACAGCTCAGTGGAGTTTACAGAGGGGGAGTCTGTATGTTCTGGACCACCTAGAGGGGAGCAGACTGAGGCTTTTCTCTGAGATGGAGGCCTGGGTGAAATTTGCTTTCCACTAAACCTCCAAAAAGCCTGCAAAAAGCTGCCAAAGAACAAAAATCTCCAGAGAACAAAAGCCTGAAAAACCAGTTTCCACAGAGCCCAGCCCCTTGATAGGGGGCAGGAGGACTCAACCCAAGGAAGACTGACTGAAAAACAATGTGGCAGGCTCCTCTCCTGAAAGCCAGCCAAAAGAATGAGAGGACAACTAACACAGAGTCCCCATAAAACTGTAAAACCCCAATATCAGGGGAAAACAACATATTAAGCTCCTGGTATAGTCATAAAACCTGTATATTTCATAGATAAAACTTTTATTTTTAACTTACTTACCATTACAACTAGAGGTATAATACAGCATATTCCATAATAAGTTTTTAACTTAAACTTATTTTCATACATATACCTGTATTTTACTTTTTCTTTTGTATTTTATTTTTTAAAAAATATACATATAGATATAAGCTTCACAGTAATCCTCTTTCCCTAATCAATACTACCCCTATATATAAACCAGTTTTAATCTCCCTTTATCTCTGGAAAGTTGAGTCTTTTAACAAAGATACCAAGATACATCCAGGAGGAATCAAAATAACCTTCCTTGCTCATATCAAGGATTTATAACCACCTTCCCATCTTTTTCTTCTGTCAGTGTTTCTGTGTATCTGCTTTTGTTCCAATATATGGATCTCATCCTTGAGGTCCATTTTGGTGGGGTTCTTTTATTTTTTGTCATTTACTTTTGTTGGTCTTTTTGTTTGTCCGTGTTTGTTTGTATACCTTATAAATCTTACCTTTGGGGCCCATCTAGCTGGGTCTTTTTTTTTTCCCCCCTATCTCATTCTCTCTCTCTTTCTTTCTGTTTTCTTTCTTTTTCATGGTGATTTCCAATTACTCAGAAGCGTTCCAAGGTGTACCTTGCCTGGATCATGGTTGATATATTCAGCTACACATCCCCTCAACCACCTCTCACTAAAATGACTAGGAGGAGGAACAACCAACAGAGGAAAAATTCAGAGACTGTGCCCTCTTCATCAGAGCTATTGGATATGGTCATAAACAGTATGTCAGAAAGCAAATGAAGAGTAACAATTATCCAGGCAATGGCTAGCTTGGAGAAAACCATTAGTGACAACATGGAATCGATTAGGGCAGAAATGAAAGCTGCCTGGGAAGAAGTTAAAAATACTATCAATGTGATCCAATCTAGTCAAAATACTCTAACAGCTAGGGTAACCAGGGAAGAAGATAGAATTAGTGATGTAGAGGACAAACCGATAGAGAAAAAGGATCAGGAGGAGGCCTGGAAGAAACACCTTAGAAGTCATGAAAACAGAATTAGGGAAATAAATGAGGCCATGAAACCTTCCAACGTCAGAATTGTTGGGATCCCTGAGGGGGAAGAGAAAGAAAGAAGACTAGAAGATATAGTTGAACAAATTCTCCATGAAAATTTTCCCAGTCTGGTGAATGGAACCAGCATTCCTGTCCTAGAGGCAGAAAGATCACCCCCCAAGATGAACAAAGCTAGAAAGACCTCGAGGCACTTGATTGTAAGAGTGATGTATCATAATTTTAGACAAGAGCTTTTGAGAGCAGCTACAAGGAAGAGATTCCTTACATGCAGAGGAAGGTCCATCAGAATAACATCAGACCTGTCCACAGAAACTTGGCAATCCAGAAAGGGATGGCAAGACATATTCAGGGCACTAAATGAGAAGAACATGCAGCCAAGAATACTTTATCCAGCAAGGCTGATATTCAAAATGGATGGAGAGATAAAGAGCTTCCAAGACTGGAAAGTTTAAAAGAGTATGTGACCACCAAGCCGCCACTACAAGAAATATTAAGGGGGGGGGGTTCTATAAAAGAAGAAAGAACCCAAGAGTGTCATAGAACAGAAATTTACATAGACAATGTATAGAAACAAGGACTTCACAGGCAACATGACGTCAATCAAAACTTATCTTTCAATAATCACTCTCAATGTAAATGGCCTAAATGTGCCCATAAAAAGGCACAGGGCTGCAGATGGGATAAAATGACAGGACCCGTCCATATGTTTTCTACAAGAGACCCATTTTGAACCTAAGGATACATCCAGACTGAAAGTGAAGGGATGTAGAAGCATCTTTCATGCCAATGGGCCTCAAAAGAAAGCTGGGGAGCAATTCTCATATCAGATAAATTAGATTTTAAACTAAAGACTGCAGTCAGAGATAAAAAAGGACACTACATCATTCTTAAAGGGTCTATCCACCAAGAAGGCCTTACAATTATAAATATTTATGCCCCCAATATGGGAGCAACCGATTGCATAAGAAAACTGTTAAAATAAAGAGTCATATTGATATGAATACACTATTAGTAGGGGATCTTAACCCACCACTCTCAGTAATAGACAGATCACCCATGCAGAAAATCAATAAAGAAACAAGAGCATTGAATGACACATTGAACCAGATGGACCTCATAGATATATACAGAACATTCCACTCTAAAACAACAGAATACTCATTCTTCTCGAGTACACATGGAACTAGGTAAAAAAATCAGGGCTCAACTGATATGAAAAGAGTGAGATTATTCCTTGCATATTCTCAGACCACAATGCTTTGAAACTGGAACTCAACCACAAGAAAAATTTGGAAGGCCTTCAAACACTTCGAAGCTAAAGACCACCTTGCTTAAGAATGTTTGGATTGGCCAGGAAATCAAAGAAGAACTTAAACAATTCATGGAAACCAAAGAGAATGGAGACACTTTGGTCCAAAACCTATGAGATATGACAAAGGTGGTCCTAAGGGGGACATACATAGCCATACAAGCCTCCCTCAAAAAAATTGAAAAATCCAGAATACACCAGAGGTCTCTACACCTTAAAGAACTGGAGAATCAACAACAAATCAAACCAACTCCACACATAAGAAGGGAAATAATCAAGATTAGAGCAGAGATCGATGAGGTAGAAACCAGAGATACCGTAGAATGTATCAATGAAACTAGAAGCTGGTTTTTTGAAAAAATCAATTAGATCAATAAACCATTGGCCACACTAATCCAAAAGAAAAGAAAGCCCAAATTAATAAAATTATGAATGAAAAGGGAGAGATCACAACTAACACCAAGGAAGTAGAAACAATCATCAGAAGTTATCAACAGTTACATGCCAATAATCTAAGCAACCTAGATGAAATGGATGCATTCCTGGAAAACTATAAACTCCCAAAATTGAACCAGGAAGAAATTGGCAACCTGAATAGACCAATATCTAGTAATGAGATTGAAGCAGGGATCAAGAACCTCCCAAAAAACAAGAGCCCAGGACCTGACGGATTCCCTGGGGAATTCTACCAAACTTTCAAAGAAGAAATAACACCTATTCTCCTGAAGCTGTTTCAAAAAATTGAAGCAGAAGGAAAACTTCCAGACTCTTTCTATGAAGCCAGCATTACCTTGATCCCCAAACCAGACCCTACCAAAAAGGAGAATTTCAGACCAATATCACTGATGAATATGGATGCTAAGATTCTCAACAAGATCCTAGCAAACAGGATCCAACAGCACATTAAAAAGATTATCCACCATGACCAGGTGGGATTCATCTCTGGGCTACAAGGATGGTTCAACATTCACAAATCAATCAATGTGAAAGAACAAATTAATAAGAGAAGAGAGAAGAACCACATGGTCCTTTCAATTGATGCAGAAAAAGCATTTGGCAAAATCCAGCATCCGTTCCTGATTAAAACACTTCAAAGTATAGGGATAGAGGGAACATTCCTGAACTTCATAAAGTCTATCTATGAAAGACCCACAGCAAATATCCTCCTCAATGGGAAAAAGCTTGCAGCCTTCCCATTGAGATCAGGAACACGACAAGGATGCCCGCTCTCACCACTCTTGTTCAACATAGTATTAGAAGTCCTAGCAACAGCAACCAGACAACAAAGAGAAATAAAAGTTATCCAAATTGGCAATTAAGAAGTCAAACTCTCTCTCTTCGCAGATGACATTCTTTATATGGAGAACCCAAAAGACTCCACCCCCAAACTACTAGAACTCATACAGCAATTCAGCAACGTGGCAGGATACAAAGTCAATGTACAGAAATCAGTGGCTTTCTTATACACTAACAATGAAAATACAGAAAGGGAAATTAGAGAATCGATTCCATTTACTATAGCACCAAGAACCATAAGATACCTGGGAATAAACCTAACCAAAGAGGTAAAGACACTGTACTCGAGGAACTATAGAACACTCATGAAAGAAATTGAAGAAGACACAAAAAGATGGAAGACCATTCCATGCTCTTGGATCGGAAGAATAAACATTGTTAAAATGTCTATACTGCCTAGAGCAATCTATACTTTTAATGCCATTCCGATCAAAATTCCACTGGCATTTTTCAAAGAGCTGGAGCAAATAATCCTAAAATTTGTAAGGAATCAGAAGAGACCCCAAATCGCTAAGGAAATGTTGAAAAACAAAAATAAAACTGGGGGCATCACGTTACCTGATTTCAAGCTTTACTACAAAGCTGTGATCACCAAGACAGCATGGTACTGGCATAAAAACAGACACATAGACCAGTGGAACAGAGTAGAGAGCCCAGATATGGACCCTCAACTCTATGGTCAAATAATCTTCAACAAAACAAAAAAGATATACAGTGGAAAAAAGACAGTCTCTTCAATAAATGGTGCTGGGAAAACTGGACAGCTATATGTAGAAGAATGAAACTCGACCATTCTCTTACACCATACAGAAAGATAAACTCAAAATGGATAAAGATCTCAACGTGAGACAGGAATCCATCAGAATCCTAGAGGAGAACATAGGCAGTCAACTCTTCAATATCAGCCACAGCAACTTCTTTCAAGATATGTCTCCAAAGGCAAAGGAAACAAAAGCGAAAATGAACTTTTGGGACTTCATCAAGTTCAAAAGCTTCTGCACAGCAAAGGAAACAGTCAACAAAACAAAGAGGCAACCCACGGAATGGGAGAAGATATTTGCAAATGACAGTAGAGACAAAAGGTTGATATCCAGGATCTATAAAGAACTCCTCAAACTCAACACACACAAAACAGATAATCATATCAAAAAATGGGCAGAAGATATGAACAGACACTTCTCCAATGAAGACATACAAATGGCTATCAGACACATGAAAAAATGTTCATCATCACTAGCCATCAGGGAGATTCAAATTAAAAACACGTTGAGACACCACCTTACACCAGTTAAAATGGCCAAAATTAGCAAGACAGGAAACAACGTGTGCTGGAGGGGATGTGGAGAAAGGGGAACCCTCTTACACTATTGGTGGGAATGCAAGTTGGTGCATCCACTTTGGAAAACAGTGTGGAGATTCCTCAAGAAATTAAAAATAGAGCTTCCCTATGACCCTGCAATTGCACTACTGGGTATTTACCCCAAAGATACAGATGTAGTGAAAAGAAGGGCCATCTGTACTCCAATGTTTATAGCAGCAATGGCCACGGTCGCCAAACTGTGGAAAGAACCAAGATGCCCTTCAATGGACGAATGGATAAGGAAGATGTGGTCCATATACACTATGGAGTATTATGCCTCCATCAGAAAGGATGAATACCCAACTTTTGTAGCAACATGGACGGGACTGGAAGAGATTATGCTGAGTGAAATAAGCCAAGCAGGGAGAGTCAATTATCATATGGTTTCACTTATTTGTGGAGCATAACAAATAACATGGAGGACAAGGGGAGATGGAGAGGAGAAGGGAGTTGAGGGAAATTGGAAGGGGAGATGAACCATGAGACACTATGGATTCTGAAACACAATCTGAGGGTTTTGAAGGGGCGAGGGTTGGGAGGTTAGGGGAACCAGGTGGTGGGTATTAGAGAGGGCACAGATTGCATGGAGCACTGGGTGTGGTGCAAAAATAAGGAATACTGTTATGCTGAAAATAAATAAAAAATTAAAAAAAAAAGAAATTATTATCAACAGTCATATGCCAATAAGTTAAGCAACCTAGATGAAATGGATGCATTCCTGGAAACCTATAATCTTTCTATAAACCTATAAACCTTTAAACTGTATCAGGAAGAAACTGACAACCTGAATAGACCAATATCTAGTAACGATATTGAAGCAGTGATCAAAAACCTCCCAAAAAACAAGAGCACAGGACGTGCAGATTCCCTGGAGAATTATACCAAATAGTCAAAGAAGAAATGATACCTATTCTGAAGGTTTTTCAAAAGTTAGAGGAAAACTTTCAGACTCTTCTTATGAAGCCAGCAATACCCTGATCCCCAAACCAGGCAATGAACCCACCAAAAAGGAGCATTTCATACCAATATCCTTGATGAATATGGATGCCAAGATTCTCAACAAGATCCTAGCTAATAGGATCCAAAGAATATTAAAAAGATTATCCACCATGACTAGGAGGGATTTATCCCTGGGATGCAAGGATGGTTTAATATTTGCAAATCAATCAATGTGATGAAGAAATCAATAACAGAAGAGAGAAGAAGCACATGGTCCTCTCAATTGATGGAAAAGATACAGCATGTGTTCCTGATTAAAACTCTTCAAAGTGTAAGGATAGAGGGAACATTTCTCAAACTCATTAAATCTATCTATGAAAAACCCACAGCAAATATCGTCCTCAATGGGGAAAAACTGACAGCCTTCCCACTGAGATCAGGAACATGACAAGGATGCCCACTCTCACCAGTGTTGTTCAACATAGTACAAGAAGTCCTAGCAATAGCAATCAGACAACAAAAAGAAATAAAAGGTATTCAAATTGGTAAAGAAGAAGTCAAACTTTGTCTCTTTGCAGATGACATGATACTTTATACAGAAAACCCAAACTACGAGAACTCATACAGAAATTCAGTCATGTGGCAGGCTACAAAATCAATGCACAGAAATCAGTTGCTTTCTTGTACACTAACAATGAAAAAAAAAATAGAAAGGGAAATTAGAGAATCAATTCCATTTACTATAGCACCAAGAACCATAAGATACCTGGGAATAAACCTAACCAAAGAGGTAAAGGATCCATACTCGAGGGACTACAGAACACTCATGAAAGAAATTGAAGACACAAAAAGATGGAAGAGCATTCCATGCTCATGGATCAGAAGAATAAACAATGTTGAAATGTCTATACTGCCTAGAGCACTCTATACTTTCAAAGCCATCATGATCAATATTCCACCAGCATTTTTCAAAGAGCTGGAACAAACATTCCTAAAATTTATATGGAACCAGAAGAGACCCTGAATTGCTAAGGAAATGTTGAAAAAGAAAAACAAAACTGAGGTCATCACATTGCCTGATTTCAAGCTTTACTATAAAGCTGTGATCACCAAGACTGCATGGTACTGGCACAAAAGCAGACACAGAGACCAGTGGAACAGAGGAGAGAGCCCAGATATGGACCCACAACTCTATGGTCAAATAATCTTCAACAAAGCAGGAAAAAATATCCAGTGGAAAAAAGACAGTCTCTTCAATAAATGGTGCTTGGAAAATTGGACAGCTATGTGTAGAAGAATGAAACTGGACCATTCTCTCACACAAAGATAAACTCGAAATGAATAAAAGACCTCAACGTGAGGCAGGAATCTATCAAAATCCTAGAGAAGAACATAGGCAGTAACCTCTTTGACAGCGGCCACATCAGCAGTTCTTTCAAGACATGTCCCCAAAGGCAAAGGAAATAAAATTGAAAATGAACTTTTGGGACTTCATCAAGATCAAAAGTTTCTGTACAGCAAAGGAAACAATCAACAAAACAAAGAGGCAACCCAAGGAATGGGAGAAGATATTCACAAATGACACTATAGACAAAGGACTGATATCCAAGATCTATAAAGAACTCCTCCAACTCAACACACACAAAACAGATAATCACGTCAAAAAATGGGCAGAAGACATGAACAGACACTTCTCCAAAGATAACATACAAATGGCTAACAGACACATGAAAAAATGTTCATCATCATTAGCCATAAGGGAGATTCATATAAATACCACATTGAGATACCACATTACACCAGTTAGAATGGCCAAAACCAACAGGGCAGGAAACAACACTTGTTGGCGAGGATGTGCAGCAAGGGGAACATTCTTACACTATTTGTGCAGTTTGTGCAAGTTTGTGCAACTACTTTGGAAAACAGTGTGAAAATTCCCTAAAAATTAGAAATAGAGCTACCCTATGACCCTGCAATTGCACTACTGGGTATTTACCCCAAAGATACAGATATAATGAACAGAAGGGCTGCATGTACCTCAATGTTCATAGCAGCAGTGGCCACTGTTGCCAAACTGTGGAAAGAACCAAGATGGCCTTTCAACAGATGAATGGATAAGGAAGATGTGGTCCATATATACAATGGAGTATTATGCCTCTATCAGAAAGGATGAATACCCAACTTTTGTGTCAACATGGACAGGACTGGAAGAGACTGGAAGAGAGTGAAATAAGTTGAGCAGAGAGAGTCAGTTATCATATGGCTTCACTTACTTGTGGAGCATAAGGAATAACATGGAGGACATTGGAAGATAGGAGAAGTAAGTTTGGTGAAATTAGAGGGGGGAGACAAACCATGAGAGATTCTGGACTCTGAAAAACAAACTGAGGGTTTTGCAGGGGAGGTGGTGGAGGGTGGGGTGAGCCTGATGGTGGGTATTGTGGAGGGCACGTATTGCATGGAGCACTGGGATTGGGCATAAACATTGAATTTTGGAACATTGAAAAAATTTAAATTAAAATCTATGAAGACAATCACATGACTTTCCTGCTTACCTCTATTATGGGATGTATTTTATTAATGATTTTCTGATATTGAACTATTTTTTCATTCCATAATAAACCTCATATGGTTGTCTTTTATATTTGTTAATATTCTTTTTTTTTTTTAAAGATTTTATTTATTTGACAGATAGAGATCACAAGTAGGCAGAGAGGCAGGCAGAGAGAGAGGAGGAAGCAGGCTCCTTGCCAAGCAGAGAGCCCGATGCGGGGCTTGATCCCAGGACCTGGAGATCATGACCTGAGCCGAAGGCAGAGGCTTAACCCACTGAGCCACCCAGGCACCCCTATATTTGTTAATATTCTGTTTAAGATTTTTATATCTTTCCATAAGTGAAAATAGTTTGTAGTTTTCTTTTTTTCCCCTCTAAACATCAAGTTTAGAGAGGAATATTAAAATTGATTTACAAAACAAAGTCTGACGTTTTCCTTTTTTATGTTCTAGAAGTAATTAAATAGCATTAGAATTATTGGCTTTTTAGGATTTGGTAGAATTTCATTGTGAAACCATTTGGATCTAATGCTTTCAGAAAATCTCTGAACTACTTTGTATATTTCTTTGCTGGTATTATCTATAAGTAAATTATCTATCTCTAGGAGGGTAACTTTTGTTATATTTTTTAAAAAAATCATTTCATTTAGGTGTTTAAATTTATTTGCACAGGTCATGCAAAATCTTTCCTTATAATTTAAATTTTTTATCTTTTTGGTAGTTATTTCCTTCTCCCTATTACTTATTTTTAATTTGTTGTATTTATGCTGTCTCTCTTTTCTTAATTAGGTTAGGTAGTGTTTTATCTATTTTACTGATTCTTTCAAAAAAAAACCAGATTTTTGATTTGTTATTTAGTTATAGTCATTCTCAGTTTTTAACTCCTTAATTTATACTTTGATTATTAATTACTTCTTCCTTACTTTGGTTTACTTTGTTATTGTGTTTTATTTATTTTTTTAATTTAATTTTTTCTTAGAGAGCGAGAGAGAATACATCTGAGCAGTGGAGGAGGGGGAAGGGGAGAGGAAGAGAGAATCATAAGCAGGCTACATGTCCATAGGGGAGCCTTCCTCCGGGCTCCATCTCATGACCCTGAGATCATGACCTGAGCTGAAATCTAGTGTGGGTTATTTAACTGATTGAGCCATTCAGGTTCCCCTTTATTGTATTTTTAAAGCAAGCATTTTGAGTTAGCTGCTGAATTAATTTTAATTTTTCCTTTTTAATTGAATTTGGTATATAATAAGTTTTTTTAAGATTTTATTTATTTATTTGAGAGACCAAGAGTGAGGGCTTGGATGTATGAGAGAGGGAGGAACAGAGCAGGGGGATAATCAGACTATGCATGTGCTGAGCACAGGGCCTGAGGCAGGGCCTGACTCCAGGACCCTGAGCTATGAGTTGAGCTGAAATCAAGAGTCAGATGTTCAACCAACTGAACCACCCAAGCATCCCAATAATGCTATATTTTTTTCCCTGATAACTGCTTAAACTCCATTCCATAATTCTGACATGGCCTTAGGTAGCAAGTATGGTTAGAGTTAGGCTTAGAAAGATCAAATGATTGGATTTATGTCTTAGATGATATTATGACTTTAGTGGCAAGTCAGAGCTTAGGCAGGAAAACTGTAATAGTTCAAATAAATGATAATGAGGACCTGAGGCAAGGCATTGGCAAAATTGCTGGAGAAGAAGAAATAGTTTTAGTAATTTTAGAGTTTTAATAATTTAGAGGTAGACTTGATAGGGTACAGTTACTAATTAAATGAGAGAAAGGGAAGAATAAAAAATAATTCTTAAATAATTCCAGTACTAATTCCAATGTTTGGGAGTTTTACCATTTCTCCTGTATGAGCTGACTTTTGTATAATACAACTCAGTTTTGACACTGTAAACCCAGAGAGAACATCTGATTCCACAGATTAAGTGTTCAATCATACAAGACTGTTCCCATCCCCACTTTACTTTAGACACCAGTCTTAAGTCTAGGTTGATACATGTGCTTCTGATGGACTTTTGATTGGAGGTTCCCACACACACTCCTTGGGTTTGATTAATTTGCTAGAGCAGCTCCCAAAACTCAGAGAAGAATTTTACTTACTAGGTTACTGATTTATTATAAAAGGATACAACTCAGAAATAGCCAGTTGGAGGATATGCATAGAGCAAGGTATGGGAAGCGTACAGAGCTTCCATGCCTACAAGTGTACCACTTTCCCCAAATCTCCAGAGTTCACCAACCTGGAAGCTGTCTAAACCACATGCTTTTTGGTATTTATGAGGTTTTATTACATGGGTATGGTTGATTAAATCATTGGCAGTTAGTGTTTAAGTCAAACTCTAGCCCCTCTACCTCCCCAAAGGTCAGAGAGGTCTGAAAGTTCCCCTCTAATCAAATGGTCAATTCTGGCAACCTACCAACTGGAGGTGTAGTCCAAAAGTTACCTCATTAATATATCAAAAGACACTTTTGTTGCTGTCATCACTTAGGAAGTTCCAAGGATTTTCGCAGCACTAAGCCAGTAACAGTAGACAAAGACCAAATATGTATTTTTTATTATAAACTACAATGTAACATCTAATGATTCTGTATTTGAGGTCTTTTCTTCAAACTGAAAATTCAGGAGAAGCAGCAACACATGTCTGAGGGTCAAGAAGTAAGGGGTAGAAATGGTAAGTTTGGTTTAAAGCATGCTGAATTTTTTATCTGTGGGACATCTAAGTGAGAATATCGAGTTGGAAACCTTATTCTAGAGCCTAGGAGATAGGTGTGAACTAGATGTGTGTATGCTTATGAGAACTTTTGAGTCTATTGATGGTGAGAAGGCCATGGTTGGAAACAAGGTTTCCAGCCTAACTGTTATTTTTGTTACTGTTGTTATTGAAATATAATTAACCTACACAACTATATTTGCTTCAGGTATACAATGGACCTGAAGGTATTTGACCAGGTATATAATGACTCAACAATTTTATACATTTCTCAAAGTTCACCAAAATAAGTGTACTTCTAATCCTTTTATCTATTTCACCCATCCACCTACTTACCTCCCCTCTAGCAACCACCAGCTTGATTCTCTGGATTTAAGAGTCTCTCAGTTTGTCTTTTTATTTGGTTTGTTCATTTGTTTTGATTCTTCAATTCCACACATGAGTGAAATCATATGGTATTTGTCTTTTCTCTGACCAACTTATTTTACTAGGTCCATCCATGTTGTTACAAATGGTAAGATCACATTCTTTTTGTGGCTGAATAATATTTCATTGTAAATATATATATACCACTTTTTTTTTGTATCCATTCATTTATCAGTGGACACTTGTTTGCTTCCAAATCTTGGCTATTGTAAATAATGCTGCAATAAACATAAGAGCGGGGGCGCCTGGGTGGCTCAGTGGGTTAAAGCCTCTGCCTTCAGCTCAGGTCATGATTCCAGGGTCCTGGGATCGAGCCCCGCATCAGGCTCTCTGCTCAGCAGGGAGCCTGCTTCTTCCTCTCTCTGCCTGCCTCTCTGCCTACTTGTGATCTCTGTCTGTTAAATAAATAAATAAAATCTTTAAAACAAAACAAGACAAAAAAACCCATAAGAGCGTATATATCTCTTTGAATTAATGTTTTTATTTTCTTTGGGTAAATAACCATAGTGGAATTACTGAATTATATGTTAATTCTATTTTTAAGTTTTTGAGACACTTCCATACTGTTTTCCACGGTGGCCACACCAGCTTGTATTCCTACCAACAGTGCACAAGGGTTCCTTTTTTTCTCCACATCCTCACTAACAATTGTTATTTTTTGTAGTTTTGATTTTAGCCATTCTGACACATGTAAGGTGAAATCTTATTTTGTTCTTAATTTACATTTCCCTGATGGTTAGGATGATGAGAGTCCTTTCATGTGTCTGCTGGCCATTTAGATGTCTTCTTTGGAAAAATGTATTCATATTCTCTGCCTATTTTTAAATTGGATTATTTGTATCTTTGGTGTTGAGTAGTATAAGTTTTTATAAATTTCAGATATTAACCCCTTATCAGATACATAATTTGCAAAAATCTTCCCCCAGTGAGTAGGTTGCCCTTTTGTTTTGTTGATGCATTACTTTGATGTGTAAAAGCTTTTTATTTTGATGTATTTCCAATAATTTAATTTTACTTTTGTTTCCATTACCTTAGGAGACATATCTAGAAAAATGTTTCTAGGGTTGATATCAAAGAAATTACTGCCTATATTTTTTTCTAAGAGTTATGTGGTTTCCGGTCTCACATTAGGTCTTTAGTCCATTTTGAGTTTATTTTTGTGTATGGTGTAAAAAAGTGATCCAGTTTCATTCTTTTGAGTATTATTGTCCACATTTCTCAGAACCATTTGTCTTTTCCCACTGTGTATTCCTGTCTCCTTTGTCGTAGATTAATTGGCCATACAAGTGTGGGTTTATTTCAGGGGTTTCTATTCTGTTGTAGCAATATATGTGTCTGTTTTTGTGCCAGTACCATACTGTTTTGACTACTACAGCTTTGTAGTATCTTGAAAGTTGGGGTTGTGATACCTTCAGCTTTGTTCTTCTTTCTCAAGATTTCTTTGGTAATTGGATCTTTTGTGGTTCCATACAAATTTTAGTATTATTTATTCTAGTTCTTTGACAAATGTTGATGGTATTTTGATAGAGATTAAATTATCTAGATTGCTTTGGGTAGTAGGGACATTTTTAACAATATTGGTTCTTCCAGTACATGAGCATGCACTGTCTTTCCATTTGTTTGTATTTATTTTCAATTGCTTACATCAGCAATTTAAAGTTTTTGGAATATAGGTCTTTCACCTCCTTGGTTAAGTTTATTCTGAGGTATTTTTTTTTTTTTGGGGTGCAGTTGTAAATGAGATTATTTTCTTCCTTTTTCTTTCTTCTATTTCATTATTAGTGTGTATAAATGCAACAGATTTCTGTAGACCTATTCTGTATCCTGCAACTTTACTGAATTCATTTGTCAGTTCTACTTTTTTTTTTTTTTTTTTTTTTTTTTTGTAGAGTCTTTAGAGTTTTTGTGTACGGTATCATGTCATCTGCACATAGTGGAAGTATGACTTCTTCCTTGCCAATTTGGATGCCTTTTATTTCTTTTTGTTGTCTGATTGCTGTGGCTAGGACTTCTAGTATTATGTTGAATAAAAGTGATGAGAGTGGACATACTTGGCTTATTCACGATCTTAGAGGGAAAGCTCTCAGTTTTTTACCATTGAGTATGATGTTAGGTGTGAATTTTTCATACATGGCCCTTATTATGTTGAGGTATGTTTCTGCTAAACCCACTTTGTTGAGTTTTGTAGGTAGATATTATGCTTTGTCAAAATTTTTTTGAATCTGTTGAGATGATCATGATTTTTACCCTTTTGCTTGTTATGTGATATATCATGTTGATTGATTTGCATATGTTGAACCATCCTTGTGTCCCTAGAATAAATCCTGCTTGATCATGGTGAATGATTTTTAAATGTATTGTTGGATTTGGTTTCTAATATATTTTTTATTAATTTTTAGATTTTTTTAAATAAACATGTAATGTATTTTTTCCCCAGGGGTACAGGTCTGTGAATCGCCAGGTTTACACATTTCACAGCACTCACCATAGCACATACCCTCCCCAATGTCCATATCCCCACCACCCTCTCCCGACCTCCCTCCCCCCAGAAACCCCAGTCTGTTTTTTGAGATTGAGTCTTTTATGATTTGTCTCCTCACGATCCCATCTTCTTTCATTTTTTTCTTTTCCTACCCCCCAAACTCCCCATGTTGCATCTCCACTTCCTCATATCATGGAGATCCTATGATAGTTTTCTTTCTCTGATTGACTTATTTCGCAAAGCATAATACCCTCTAGTTCCATCCACGTTGCCACAAATGGCAAGATTTCATTTCTTTTGATGGCTGCATAGTATTCCATTGTATATATATACCACATCTTCTTTATCCATTCATCTGTTGATGGACATCTAGGTTCTTTCCATACTTTGGCTGTTATAGACAGTGCTGCTATAAACATTCAGGTGCATGTGTCCCTTCGGAGCACCACATTTGTATCTTTAGGGGATATACCCAGTAGTGCAATTGCTGGGTTGTAGGATAGCTCTATTTTCAGTTTTTTGAGGAACCTCCACGCTGTTTTCCAGAGTGGTTGCACCAGTCTGCATTCCCACCAACAGGGTAGGAGGGTTCCCCTTTCTCCACATCCTTGCCAGCATCTGTCATTTCCTGACTTGTTCATTTTAGTTATTCTGACTGGTGTGAGGTGGTATCTCATTGTGGTTTTGATTTGTATTTCCCTGATGCCGAGTGATGTGGAGCATTTTTTCATGTGTCTGTTGGCCATCTGGATGTCTTCTTTGCAGAAATGTCTGTTCATGTCCTCTGCCCATTTCTTGATTGGATTATTTGTTCTTTGGGTGTTGAGTTTGCTAAGCTCTTTATAGATTTTGGATACTAGCCCTTTATCTGATATATCGTTTGCAAATATCTTCTCCCATTGTGTCAGTTGTCTTTTGGTTTTGTTGATTGTTTCCTTTGCTGTGCAAAAGCTTTTGATCTTGATGAAATCCAAATAGTTCATTTTTGCTCTTGCTTCTTTTGCCTTTGGCGATGTTCCTAGGAAGAAGTTGCTGTGGTTGAGGTCAAAGAGGTTGCTGCCTGTGTTCTCCTCAGGGATTTTGATGGATTCCTTTCTCACATTGAGGTCCTTCGTCCATTTTCAGTCTATTTTTGTGTGTGGTGTAAGGAAATGATCCAATTTCATTTTTCTGCATGTGGCTGTCCAATTTTCCCAGCACCATTTGTTGAAGAGGCTGTTTTTTTTCCATTGGACATTTCTTCCTGCTTTGTCGAAGATAAGTTGACCATAGAGTTGAGGGTCTATTTCTGGGCTTTCTATTCTGGTCCATTGATCTATGTGTCTGTTTTTGTGCCAGTACCATACTGTCTTTATGATGACAGCTTTGTAATAGAGCTTGAACTCTGGAATTGTGATGCCACCAACTTTGGCTTTCTTTTTCAATATTCCTTTGGCTATTCGAGGTCTTTTCTGGTTCCATATAAATTTTAGGATTATTTGTTCTATTTCTTTGAAAAAAAATGGATGGGATTTTGATAGGGATTGCATTAAATGTATAGATTGCTTTAGGTAGCATGGACATTTTCACAATATTTGTTCTTCCAATTCATGAGCATGGAACATTTTTCCATTTCTTTGTGTCTTCCTCAATTTCTTTCATGAGTACTTTATAGTTTTCTGAGTATAGATTCTTTGCCTCTTTGGTTAGGTTTATTCCTAGGAATCTTATGGTTTTGGGTGTAATTGTAAATGGGATTGACTGCTTAATTTCTCTTTCTTCTGTCTTGTTGTTGGTGTATAGAAATGCAACTTATTTCTGTGCATTGACTTTATATCTTGGCATTTTACTGAATTCCTGTACAAGTTCTACCAGTTTTGGAGTGGAGTCTTTGGTTTTTCCACATATAGTATCATATCACCTGCAAAGAGTGATAGTTTGACTTCTTCTTTGCTGATTTGGATGCCTTTAATTTCTTTTTGTTATCTGATTGCTGAGGCTAGGACTTCTAGTACTATGTTGAATAGCAGTGGTGATAACGGACATCCTGCCGTGTTCCTGACCTTAGCGGAAAAGCTTTCAGTTTTTCTCCATTGAAAATGATATTTGCAGTGGGTTTTTCATAGATGGCTTTGATAATATTGAGGTATGTGCCCTCTAGCCCTACACTTTGAAGAGTTTTAATCAGGAAGGGATGCTGTACTTTGTCAAATGCTTTTTCAGCATCTATTGAGAGTATCATATGGTTCTTGTTCTTTCTTTTATAAGTGTATTGTATCACATTGATTTGTGGATGTTGAACCAACCTTGCAGCCCTGGAATAAATCCCACTTGGTCGTGGTGAATAATCCTTTTAATGTACTGTTGGATCCTATTGGCTACTATTTTGGTGAGAATTTTCGCATCTGTGTTCATCAAGGATATTGGTCTGTAGTTCTCTTTTTTGATGGGATCCTTGTCTGGTTTTGGGATCAAGGTGATGCTGGCCTCATAAAATGAGTTTGGAAGTTTTCCTTCCATTTCTATTTTTTGTAACAGTTTCAGGAGAATAGGAATTAATTCTTCTTTAAATGTTTGGTAGAATTCCCCTGGGAAGCCGTCTGGCCCTGGGCTTTTTTTTTTTTTTTTGGGAGATTTTTGATGACTGTTTCAATCTCCTTACTGGTTATGGGTCTGTTCAGGCTTTCTATTTCTTCCTGGTTCAGTTGTGGCAGTTTCTATGTCTCTAGAAATGTATCCATTTCTTCCATATTGCTGAATTTGTTGGCGTAGAGTTGCTCATAGTATATTCTTATAATTGTTTGTATTTCTTTGGTGTTAGTTGTGATCTCTCCTCTTTCATTCATGATTTTATTTATTTGGGTCCTTTCTCTCTTTTTTTTTTGATATGTCTGGTCAGGGGTTTATCAATCTTATTAATTCTTTCAAAAAAACAACTCCTAGTTTCGTTGATTTGTTCTATTGTTGTTTTAGTTTCTATTTCATTGATTTCTGCTCTGATCTTTATGATTTCTCTTCTCCTGCTGGGTTTAGGCTTTCTCTGTTGTTCTTTCTCTAGCTCCTTTAGGTGTAGGGTTAGGTTGTGTATTTGAGACTGTTCTTATTTCTTGAGAACACCTTGTACCACTATATATTTTCCTGTCAGGACTGCCTTTGTTGTGTCCCACAGATTTTGAACCATTGTGTTTTCATTATCATTTGTTTCTATGAATTTTTTCAGTTCTTCTTTAATTTCCTGGTTGACCCATTCATTCTTTAGAAGGATGCTGTTTAGTCTCCATGTATTTGGGTTCTTTCCAAATTTCCTCTTGTGATTGAGTTCTAGCTTCAGAGCATTGTGGTCTGAAAATATGCAGGGAATGATCCCAATCTTTTGATACCAGTTGAGACCTGATTTAGGACCGAGGATGTGATCTATTCTGGAGAATGTTCCATGTGCACTAGAGAAGAATGTGTATTCTGTTGCTTTGGGATGGAATGTTCTGAATTTATCTGTGATGTCCATCTGGTCCAGTGTGTCATTTAAGGCCTTTATTTCCTTGTTGATCTTTTGCTTGGATGATCTGTCCATTTCAGTGAGGAGGTGTTAAAGTCCCCTACTATTATTATATTATTGTCGATGTGTTTTTTTGATTTTGTTATTAATTGGTTTATATAGTTGGCTACTCCCATGTTAGGGGCATAGATATTTAAAATTGTTAGATCTTCTTGTTGGACAGACCCTTTGAGTATTATTATAGTGTCCTTCCTCATCTCTTATTATAGTCTTTGGCTTAAAATCTAATTGATCTGATATAAGGATTGCCACCCCAGCTTTCTTCTGATGTCCATTAGCATGGTAAATTGTCTTCCACCCCCTCACTTTAAATCTGGAGGTGTCTTCAGGTCTAAGATGAGTTTCTTGTAGGCAGCATATTGATGGGTTTTGTTTTTTTTATCCATTCTGATACCTTGTGTCTTTTGATTGGGGCATTTAGCCCATTAACATTCAGGGTAAGTATTGAGAGATATGAATTTAGTGCCATTGTATTGCCTGTAAGGTTACTGTTACTGTGTATTGTCTCTGTTCCTTTCTGATCTACTACTTTTAGGCTCTCTCTTTGCTTAGAGGACCCCTTTCAATATTTCCTGTAGAGCTGGTTTGGTATTTGCAAATTCTTTCAGTTTTTGTTTGTCCTGGAAGCTTTTTATCTCTCCTTCTATTTTCAATGATAGCCTAGCTGGATATAGTATTCTTGGCTCCATGTTTTTCTCATTTAGTGCTCTGAATATATCATGCCAGTTCTTTCTGGCCTGCCAGGTCTCTGTGGATAAGTTCACTGCCAATCTAATGTTTTTACCCTTGTATATTACAGCCTTCTTTTCCCGGGCTGCTTTCAGGATTTTCTCTTTGTCACTAAGACTTGTCAATTTTACTATCAGGTGACGGGGTGTGGACCTATTTTTATTGTTTTTGAGGAGCGTTCTTTGCATCTGCTGTATTTTGATATTTGTTCCCTTTGCCATATTAGGGAAATTCTCTACATAAGTCTCTCCAATATATCTTCTGCTCCCCTCTCTCTTTCTTCTTCTTCTGGAATCCCAATTATTCTAATGTTGTGTCATCTTATGGTGTCACTTATCTCTTGAATTCTCTCCTTGTGGTCCATGTTTGTTTGTCTCTCTTTTGCTCAGCTTCTTTATTCTCTGTCATTTGGTCTTCTATGTCACTAATTCTTTCTTCTGCCTCATTTATCCTAGCAGTAAGAGCTTTCATTTTTGATTGCACCTCATTAATAGCTTTTTTGATTTCAACTTAGTTAGATTTTAGTTCTTTTATTTCTCCAGAAAAGGCTTTTATCTCTCCGGAGAGGGTTTCTCTAATATCTTCCATGCCTTTTTTGAGCCTGGCTAGAACCTTGAGAATCGTCATTCTGAACTCTAGATCTGTCATATTACCAATGTCCGTACTGATTAGGTCCCTAGCCTTCAGTACTGCCTCTTGTTCTTTTTTTTTGTGGTGAGTTTTTCTGCCTTGTCATTTTGTCCAGATAAGAATATATAAAGGAGCATATAAAATGTTAAAAGGGTGGCAAAGACCCCAGGGATAAATGCTTTAACCAAATCAGAAGAGACCCCAAATCGTGCAAGGGAGAAAGGGGATAAAAAAGAAGTTCAGAAAAAAAAAGAAAGAAAAGAAAACAAATAAAGGAAAAATATTAAAAAAGAAAAAAAATATATACATATATAAATATTAGACTGGCAACTAGAACAAGGTCATTCACTTAATTTTGGGAATATTTTGGTCTCTTAGTGGGAACTACCTCTCAAAATTTTATTTATTTATTTATTTTTAAAGATTTTATTTATTTATTTAACAGAGAGATAGGTCACAAGTAGGCAGAGAGGCAGTCAGAGAGAGAGGAGGAAGCAGGCTTCCTGCTGAGCAGAGAGCCCGATGCGGGCCTCGATCCCAGGACTCTGGGACCATGACCTGAGCCGAAGGCAGAGGCTTTAACCCACTGAGCCACCCAGGCGCCCAGTACCTCTCAAAATTTTAAAGAATGAAAAACATATATAAGGGTAGGCACGATGAAGAGATGGAATAAGCCTATAAAGATGAGAAATTTTTTTTTAATATTTCTTAAAAATGAGTTGATAAAGCAAGTTGGTTTGGAGAATAAAGAAAAAGAAACTGGAGAGAATTTGCATGGGCTGGAGACTAGAAAAGACCCACAGCTAGGTTTAGGGTATATTTTGATCTATTAGAAGAAGTTGTACCCCAAATTTCTTAGAAGAAAAAACCCTATGTGTATACAAAAAATATAGTTTGATACAATGGAGGATAAAATATGACTCTAATAATGAATATTCAAAAAAAGATAATTGTTATTATTTTTTTGTAAGGTATTGTTAAGATAAACTAGCTAAAAAAAGGTTAAAAGAGGAAAAGGTAAAAGTTAAAAAAAATTTAGCAGCAGAAAAAAGAAAAAAAATATTAACTGCAAGACTAAAGAATCATGGGGAGAAAACCATGAATTCCTTGCTTTGCTTTCTCTTCCTCTGGAATTCTGCTGTTCTCCTTGGTAAGTGAAGTTGGTCTTGGCTGAGTTTCTTGTTGATCTTCTGGGGGAAGGGGCCTGATGTAGTGATTCTCAAGTGTCTTTGCCCAAGGCGGAATTGCCCTGCCCTTATCAGGGGCCAGGCTAAGTAATCCGCTTGGGTTTGCTTTCGGGAGTTTTTCCCTGAATGCTTTCCGTTGAGTTCTGGAGGATGGGAATGATAATGGTGGCCTCCCAATCTCCAACCCGGAGGAGCTGAGAGCTCGGGGCCCCGCTCCTCAGTGTGCCTCCAGAGAAAAGTGCTCAATCGCTCCTGTCTCCCTGGCTTCTGGTCGCGTTTGGAGAAAAGTGCTCGGTCGCTCCCATCTCCCCGGCCTCCAGCCGCACGCTTGAGAAAAGCGCTCAATCACTCCATCTCCCTGACCTCCACTGTACTCTGAGCTCACCCAGCCTGTGCCTGGTTCAAGGTAACCCCGAACTGAAAGCTCACTCCTCAGCCTTGTCACTGTAGCCGGCTTCCCCGCTCTAATACCTGCGAGCTCTGTGACACTCAGACACCCCTGGTCCTTCTGTGACCCCGTGGGACCTGGGGCTACACTGACCCCACGTGGGCTTCACTCCAATTTAGCCTCTGGAGCGATGTCCTTCAGTGGGGCAGACTTTTAAAAAGTCCTGATTTTGTGCTCCATTGCTCCACCACTTGCTGGGAGCTGGCCCCTCCCCCCGTGGTGTATCTTCCTGTCGCTTTGGATTTACTTTTCTGCTGGCCCTACCTTTCAGAAAGTGATCAATTTTCTGTTTCTGGAATTGTTGCTCTTTTTCTCTTTGATTTCCCATTGGATTTGTAGGTGTTTGCAATGGTTAGATAAGCTATCTATCTGATCTCCTGCTACCTGATGTCGTCTCAGCCTGTTACTTCTCCACCATCTTTACTCCTCCTGGTTTCTAATATTTTGTTGAGGATTTTTGTATTTATGTTCAGAGATATTGCCCTATAGTTTTCTTTTTTGTAGTGCCTTTATATGGTTGGGTATCAGGATGATGCTGGCCTCATAGAATGAATTTGGAAGAGTCCCTTCCTTTTTTATTTTTTGGAATAGTTTGAGAAGAATAGGTATTGACTCTTCTTTAAATGTTTGGTAGAATTTTCCTGTGAAGCCATCTGCTCCTAGACTTTTGTTTGTTGGGAGTTTTTTGGTTTTTGGGTTTTTTTTTTTTTTTTGTTACTAATTCAGTTTCATTGCTTTTAATCTGTCTGTTGAAATTTTCAGTTTCTTCCTGATTCAGTGTTGGAAGGTTATATGTTTCTAGGAATGTATCCATTTTTTCTAGGCCATCTAATTTGATGGCATGTAATTTTCATAATATATTCTTTCTTTCTTTTTATCTGTCTTCAATGAAATATTTATTTTAAACAATATTATGTTATTGCTATTTGACAGGCTTCCCCCTTCCTTCAGGCACCAGGAGAAATAATCAAGTCTATATGCTCTATAGACAACAACCTGACAACAGTGTTTGATGTGATACTGTCTTCTGGGCACCTCAGGAAAAGGTGTCGCACATATTAGAAGTTTTTTTGTTGTTGTTGTTTTTGTTTGTTTTGGTTTTGATGTTATTACCTGAGTTAGTTTTATTTTATTTTTTAATATGTTCAATTAGCCAACATATACTACATCATTAGTTTTTGATGTAGTGTTCAATGATTCATTAGTTGTGTATAACACCTAGTGTAATATACTTTATTTATATTTCTGTGGTGCCAGTTGTTATTTCTCTTCCTTCATTTCTGATTTTGTTTGTTTGAGTCCTCTTTCTCTCTCTCTCTCTCTCTTTTTTTTTTTTTTTTGATTAGTCCAGTTGAAAGTTTATCAGTGTTGCTGATCTTTTTAAAGAGCCAGCTGCTGGTTTCATTGATTTGTTCTATTGTTTGCTAAGTCTCTATTTCATTTATTTCTGCTCTAATGTTTAGTACTTCCTTCCCTCTACTGGCTTTAGGCTTTGTTCTTCCTTTTTTAGCTCCTTTAGGTATAAGGTTAGGTTGTTTATTTGAGCTTTTCCTAGCTTCTTGAAGTAGGTATGTATTGCTATAATCTTTCCTTTTAGAACAGCTGTTTCTACCTCCCAAATAATTTTGGCCATTGTGTTTTCATTTTCATTTGTCTCCATGTATTTTAGACTTCCTCTTTGATTTCTTGGTTAACCCATTCATTATTTAGTAGCATGTTGTTTACCTTCTATGTATTTGTGTTCTTTCTAGATTTCTTTCTTGTGATCAGTCTCTAGTTTTATACCATTGCCATAAGAAAAGTTGCATGATATGATTCTAATCTTTTGTATTTATTGAAACTTGTTTTGTGGCCTAACATGTGATCTATTCCAGAAGGTGTTTCATGTGCACTTGGAAAGAATGTGTATTCTATTGGTTTTGGATGGAATGTTTTGAATATGTGTTAGGTACATCATTTAAAGTCACTGTTTCCTTGTTGCTTTTCCATCTGGAAGATCTATCCATTTTTTTTTTTTTAAGATTTCATTTATTTATTTGACAGAGAGAGAGAACATGTAGACAGAGTGGCAGACAGATGGAGAGGAAGGAGCAGGCTTCCTGCTGACCAGAGAGCCCATTGCAGGGCTGGGTCCCAGGACCCTGGGATCATGACCTGAGATGAAGGCAGATGTTTAACTGACTGAGCTACCCTGGTGCCCTGAGGAAGATCTAGCCATTGATGTTAAATTCGGTGCTAATGTTCTGAATTATTACTGTATCAGTCTCAATTTCTTCTTTATGGTTTGTTGATATTTGCCTTATATATTTAGGTGCTCCCAGGTTGGATGCATAAATATTTATATTTATTATATCCTCTTGTTGGATTATTCCCTTTATCATTATGTAAGTTTCCTTTGTTCCCATTGTGGTGTCTTTGTTTTAAAGTCTACTTTGTCTGATGAATGTATTGCTACCCAGCTTTCTTTCTTTTGCTTCCGTTTGCAGAGTAAGTGTTTTTCCATCCTTTCAGTTTCAATCTGCCTAGGTCTTTAGGTCTGAAGGAGTCTCTTGTAGGCATTGTATAGATGGGCCTTGCTTTTTTTAAATCCATTCAGTCACTCTGTGTTTTTTGATTGGAGCATTTAGTCCATTTACATTCAAAGGCTTTAATGATAGGTATGTACTTATTGCTAATCCATTACTTGGTTTGCAGTTGTTTTTATAGTTCTTCTCTATTCTGTTCTTCTTCTTTTCCTCCTTGTGGTTTGATGGCTTTCTCTTGGGATATGTTTGTATTCCTTTCTCTTTATTTTTTGTGTATCCATTATAGGTTTTTGGTTTGTGGTTACCACTAGGTTCATATATAACATCTTATGGATATGTCATTCTATATTAAGTTGATGGTTACTTGAGTTTGAAGTTGCTCTAAAAGCACTAAATTTTACTTTCCTTTTCCCATATTTTATGTATATGATGTCATTACATCTTTTTATGTCATGAATCCCTTCAGTGATTTTTGTAGCTATAATTCACTTTATTACTTTTGTGCTTTAACCTCTATGTTGGTTTTATAAGGATTTTTCTTTCTACCCAAAGAATTCCCTTTAATGTTCTTTGTAAAGCTGGTTTAGTGGTTATGATAGCCTCTAACTTTTATTTGTCTGAGAAACTCTTTCTCTCTCCTTATATTCTGAATGATAACTTTCCTGGGTATTTTTGATTGTAGGATTTTTTTCTTTCAGTACTTTGAATATATCACATTACTTCTTTCTAGCCTACAGTATTTCTGCTGAAAAATAGGCTAATAGCCTTATGGTTTTTCCCTTGTATGTGACTGTTTTCTCATGCTTCTTTTAAAATTCTCTCTTTATCACTACTTTGTCCCATTTTAATTATTAGTTGTCTTGGTGAGGACCTCCTTGGGTTAATTTTTATAAGGGATCTCTCTGCTTTCTGAATCTGGATGTCTGTTTTCTTCCCCAGATTAAGAGCTCTTATTCCTTCAAATAAATTATCCACCACCTTCTCACTTCTTTACCTTCTGGGATCCCTATAATGTGAATTGTATTAAACTTGGTGATGTTACTGAGTTCACCTAACCTATTCTCATTTTATTCCTTTTTTATTGTTTTTTTCTTTTTTCTATCTTCCAGGTTGCTTATTTGTTCCTCTGTCTCCTCTAATCTGCTATTGGTTTTAGTGTATTTTTAAATTTTACTTATTGAGTTCTTTATCCCTGTTTTTAATACATATATATTAAATATTTATATATATTTATACATATTTAGTATAGATACTTAATATATATATTTAAATATATATATTTCCCCTCCCTCATTGAAAGTCTCACTGAAATCCTCTACTCTTTTCTCAATTCCAGTGAGTGTCTTTATGGCCATTACTTCGAATTCTTTATCAAGCATATTGTTTATCTTTGTTTCATTTAGCTCTCTTGCTGTGGTTTTGTCCTAGTCTTTCATTTGGGACATACTCTGTTGTGTCTTCCTTTTGTCTAACTCTCTGTGTTTCTTTCTATGTATTAGGAAAGTTAGCTAAGTCTTCTGGTCCTGAAAGTGTGGCCTTATGAAAACTGGCTGTGTGGTGGCCTGTAGCATAATGTTCTCTCTTCACCAGAAGCAGGAGCTTTAAGAGTGACTCCTGTGTGGGTCATATGTGCCCTATTATTGTGGTTGAGCGATGTTTGCCTTTAGTCAGTTGCAGTGGCCCACTTTGCCTGTTGTGTATGCACCAGGTAGGGTTTGGTCCCTGTGCTATTAAGTGGCCAATCTAGGGCCACTGTGGGCTTGTAGTTGGATGGTATCAACAGTTAGGCAAGACATGTGCCCTCAGCCCATCTGTCTGTGGCTGTGGTGGGACATTTTCCCTGTTCTCCCTGCCTTTTCCTCTGAGGAGCTTTTGTAGGTGGGTGAGGCCTATCGTTAGACAAGATATTTTTCAAAGTTGAATGTTGTGGGAATTCATCTTCCCAGTGCAAGTCCCCTGTGCTTGGGTGCCTGGCGTAGTATCTGAGACTCTTGCGTCTCTGTGTTTATGGTATCCCTCCCAGTTGTAGTTAGCCTCCTTAGTGGTCTAAAGTTTCCCAGCTGTGTCTCTGCCCCTTACTATCCTTTACACAGTAGCTCCCTTCCTAGATTAATTGTGGAAAGTTTGTTCTGCCAGTCTTCGGGTCATTTTCTGAGTTAGTTGTGCTGATGTGTCTGTTATTTCAATTTGTCCATCAGATGAGCTAAGCTCAGGACTCTCTTACTTTGGCATCATCCCACAAGTCCTAACTGTTTACTTTTCTTGCAAAGTGTGACCCCTGTCAGGGTCATAGGCCCTAAGAACACAAAGATAAATGCCATCATCCTTTTATTGTTTGAGAGAGGATGATCCATTCAGTATCTAATATACTAATTAAATTACAAAATGTAAATAGAACTTAATTGATAGAAACTCAGAGGAAGCTCCTGAATAAATGCTAGTTTTCTTGATGAATTAGCTTGGTAGGTTAAAAAGGAAGAGTAAATAGGATTTAGGCTCAGATTCTTCTGGGTTAGTAGTGCTGTGTTGTAATACTCAAATGCATAACTTGAAGAAGTGTATCACTAAAAGAGAATGTCATTTGGGGACTGAGAACATTTGGGAGGGTGAGCAAGGGTTGTGAGTGAGCATTTAATGTGCCCTTTGTTATTTGAAGCTTTCGTTGGACAAATTTTGATTTGGGATTAAATTTCAAAAGAGACGATTGGCCAGTCGGCGACCAGTCCATGAACCTCCTCTTCTGATGCCACAGAGCTCAAGGGATGGCAACGCAGTGAGGCAGCATAGTGCTGTAGCATGGCTCCCATGCCTTGGAGTGAGGGAGGTCTGGAAGGCATACTTTTTACTGGTGCAAAATAGGGACATCTCTAAATATAAACATTGGTGGTTGTTGTGGTGAGTGTTCTCAAATTTTCTCCTTCCTTAGCATTTTTTATCTGGTTGTTCTTTTCTTCTTTCATCTGGTAGCCACAAGAAACTAATTTTCTCTGACTTTGGTCTTTTTGAATCTTTGGTCCATGATTTAACAAACACATTTGTGTGTTTACCATTCCATTCTCTGTCTGATTTCTTCTTAAGACTCACTGTATGAGGAGGAGTTATTAGTCTTATTTAATATTTGAGAAAGCCAAACCATAGAAGGTTTTAATGAGTTGAATTAGCTCTCATGTCCAGTGAATTCTAGAGCTGGAATCTGCATTCAGATCTTATGATTTGAAGATAGCACCCTTGGCTTGACTGCTATAACCTTTGTACATGGTGGAAGTAAAGGTGGAGAAGAACAAGATATAGTGGAAGGGAAATACTGTTCCAGCAAATGATTCTTGAAATGTCAGAAACTATCATTAGTTTTTTTTTCTTTTCAGAAGAAGAACAAAAATTGTGATATGATTTCTAGGGTATTTTTCGTTAGGAAAATCACATCACAATGCTCCTGTTATAGCATAAAAATCCCCAATAGCTAAAAAATAAAGGGATGCTCTTTGGGGTAGGTTCAGTGAATTCCTTTTAACTTTTTATGTCTCCTTAAAGAGGCTATAGATGAAAGTGTGGAGGTGAGGGAACTATAAATCATGGACATTGAAATACTGAAAGCTGTGAACATAAATGTTTCATTAAATACCAAGTGGTATCAAATTACACTGTGAAATTCCAAAGTGTAATATAATCTTCTAGTGTTAAGGCAAGAGGTCTTCAAGTGAACAAGAGTTAAAGGTGGTCAACTTAGCCTCTATATTTTGAAGAGGGAGCAAAGTCTTAAGACTACTGCTGCTGACTGTCAGTCCAGAAACAGGAAGGGAATGGCTGTTTCATGCCAGTGAGTTGTTTGTCTTTTTTTCTACTTTATGACTTTCTTTTTGTTCAGTATATATACGTTATATACCTTTTACATATACAGAAGCCTTTGACATCAAAGATTCTGGTTCTGCAGCTTGGATAATCTATAAGATTATACCGACCATAACATAGCAGGCACATACCAGACACTTGACCCCTAAAAGGGAGTCACAGGCCATGGCATATTTAAACACAGTGAGAAGTTGAGTTAACAGCCAGCATGCTCTTGAACAAATGTGCATTGTTGTTAAAATTGAAACCACATGCTGAGTAATATAACATAGGTGCAACCTAACTGAGAATGTGTGGACAGTTGGAATCATGAATGTATTATTATTTTTTAAAATTTATATTATGTCTGTGAGTCTTGGGCACCCCTCACTCTGTTTTCTTAGTGGAAGTCAGCAACACAAGCTCAGCTGTATGGCTGGATCTGGTGCTGGAGGACCAGTTCCTCTCTAGCTGCTGGGACCATGGGAAGACTTCAGCTGCTACAAGAACCATAGGACCTTTCTAAACAATGTCAATCTGAACTTACCTAAGGGGCTAAAACACAGACTGCTGAAGCAGACCTCTATGAATACAAAACTATCTCAGTGGCTGTTTATTTCTTCATGGAATATCCAGCCATAGACAATTGTATGAATATTCACCAAACTAAACATTTCAAGCTTTATTTGGTTTGAAATAGCACGTTTCTTTTTCTGAGGTCCAGTTTGTTAGCTCATTTTTTATTTATTGGCAGCCTAAATCAAGACAGGTTAGAGATGTTGAATTTTGTCTGTAGGCAGATGAAAATGATGAGATAATGATTTATTTGTGTGTCCTTTGTGCAGTAACAGCTAGAGTGGTCTGGAAATCCCATTGGTAGTTTCTTTTTGCTTATGTTCTTTATCTTTATTTGTAGCCAGACATGGAAAGCTTGAGGGGAAGGAGGAAGAGAGAAAGAATATAGGGTGTATCTTCTATTCATTGACGGCATTCCTCTCCTTTTGCAAGGAGCATGGGTCTGTAGGAAGAGTGTAAACTCCACCATGAGAAAGGAACGTAGGTACCACGTGTTCTCATTTAATATACTTTCTTCTTATATATTTCTACTTTCTCTAGATTAAACGGAAAGGCTAATAATAATGATAGGTCTCTCTGGTATGTAAGTGCTCTGACTTAATTTCATACCCACAGCCTATTTTACCACAGATAATATTTATAGTTCATTTAAAATTTTTCTATCAGGGGCTTTTCATGCCTTGTATGTGTTCATTGACTTATTCATTCAACATATACTTAAGGACCTATTTTCTACATTAAAGTGCTATTGTTTTTGGAGGGGAGGAGATAAAGAATTACAACAAAATACTTTATGTATCTTTTAACTTAGACATGGAAAAACCCCCACACACTCAAGATAAATTACACAAAAAATGAGTTTACAAAGCAGCACTAGATGAATGGAATAGAAATAAGTTATGTGAATAAAGAGACAGAGGAAACTCAGCATTTCACCCAGACAGGAATGATTCTTGGAATGAGAGAGGCTTTGTGCTGTGTGTTTACCAACCTCAGTAAAGGTTGGATGGGGAAAGAAGACTTGAGGTTTTCTTCCAAGAATGTGGAGTGATGAGAGCCAAACTGCAGAGGCAAAATGAGCATGGCATAATCAGGGAAGGTATGAATAGATTAGTGTGGCTAGATTGGTAGTTTGACCAAGGGGAGTATGTACTTATTCACTAATTTCAGCAAGTATTTACAGAGTTCTGCTTGCTCTGTGTCAGGTGCTTTGGATACAAAGATGAAAAACACAGACATGATTTCAGCCATCAGGTTACAATCTGATGGATGATATTGACAATAAACATTGGAACCAATAAATATATGAAATAATAAGAAACTAGGTAAGAATTATTAGGAAACATACAAGAATCTGTGTGTGAAAACAGGAAAAAATAAGTAGAAAATAAAAGAACTGTGTGTATTATAACCCAGAGGAGACAATGTGATGTTGTATAATTAATCAACCTGAATTCAAAACTCAGCTCTGCCATTTGTTAGCTGTTGGACTTGGTAAGTTATCAAATCTGTCTGAGCATAGTTTTGCACCTTTGCTAAATGGGAATAATATAATTTGCCTCATAGGACTGTCATAGTATTTGAATGAAAAAATATACACAACAGCATGCATAGTTTTGGGGAATATAGTAGATACTCATTAAGTATTAAAATCATTATTCATGCCCAAACACCAGAGAAACAGAGAAATGCTATATTTCTTTTAGAAAAAGACTCTGGAGTCTTTATAATAACTATGAGTTAATACAATTAGAGAATCATGGACAAAGGATCCTTGTCACTAATTATACCTGTTGGGATGGTGGTAGCTCGGCTAACAGATAGGTCTCAGTCAGCAGCCTTAGAATCTCAACATTGCTGTCACAGAGGTTGCACGCATGCATATGGATTTGTTTTATCTGCAATTATTTCGGTTGTGAGAAGCATATACTTTTTTCATGGATGAATAAAAAAACCATTTTGGTTTAATAATTGGAGGGTGAAAACAAATTCAGCAGGTGCTCTTTTCCTTTTGATCAAAATAATTACAGTACAAAACTCTCATCCTATCCACAGAAGTCCTTTTTCTGCTTCAGGAGTCACTGAATCAAGTAGAAGTTATATTAGGACCTTGAAGTATCCTTTCTTTTCTTATTAAAGTGGGGGCTCTGAAAATCTGGTGGAAAAACATTATCTTCTTGTCCAACCTGACATGTTGTGTTCTACTAGTGTATTGATGGAAGCCTCGTGATGCCAGCAGGATACTTAGGGTGGTTGGTATTAAGTATTAGGAACAGGATGAGGTTTCTGATGTGCTTGGAATGGTAATATTATCCATGAAGGCAAAATTCATATTTTCCTATGTGAATATTAGTGGTGCCATTATTTTCATTTGGTGGTATCTGACAGGAAGTTACTCTGTCTTGGCCAATACAGTTATGTTGTTGTTGGAGGTACCAAGAAATTGGAGAGGCAATTTCATAAAATAGTTGGGAATTTGAAGAGCAATTGACCTTCAAGAATCCCTGAACTCATGGATCTGGGAGAAGGTATTATGTTTTCCAACTCGTCTGCACTACAGTTCTCAAACTGGATGTCAAAAGTCAAAACACTAAATCAACAAAATATCAAATCAGAGCCATTTTGTTGTCAAAGAAAACCTTCATTTGTCCTTTGCACAGTAAGATTTTAGTCTTTTCTGATGACTGCTATTCTGTGTTGATTTAGTTCCTATGTAGGCATGAGACCTATTCATTCCAGAAAATATTTAAAGTAGACAGTGGGCATAGATTTTTAAGGCTGTTACTCAGGAAAAGACAACTTAGAACTTCCAAAATATTTTGTGACACTGGATATTAAGCACTATTCATATTCTTTTATTCTTCATGCTTTTATTTCTGTATCTTTCTTCAATGGTTTCCAGCTGTTTCTTATCCCTTTGGCTGCTTCTCTTGCCCTTTCCATAACGTGTGATCACTAGCCATGATCCCTGGGCTCAGCAAAGACTTTGTTCTGAGGAAAGGAGATGTTCTCTGAAGTGGACATTGATATTGGACTGAAGTGGAAATGAGAAGGTTGCTGTCTTTGCTTAAATGAAGAAAAGTAAAACCAAAATAAACAGTAGAAAATAAATTTGGATGAAATATTCCACTTCTAGAAGTTCATACTTAATCTGACCAACAATATTCATGATGACTATACTACTAAAATTTAAAACCAAGAACAAAATACACCCTGAAATACTTGCCAAACAATAGACATAATTTTTCCATCATTAAAAAATGTGCTTCACCAGGGTGCAGTCCTGGATTAGGCATAATTTAATTTTCCCTGATTATCTGCTATGAAGTTCATTGGTTCAAGATGGCAGATAGGGTTCATTCATTTGAATACCTCTCCCTCCCACACAAATGTTAAAATGAGAATTGGGTAATGATAATGAAATAAACGCAATGAGAAGAGTGGAAAGGTGTTTCTTGAACAAATGAAACATTTTAACATGTATCTGGAAGGCAGAAAGCAGATGGAGGAGTGACAATTAGGGAAAAAATGGAGGAAACTTTATAGCCTAGAAGGCAAACAGAAGGTTTGCAGTTTATCCCGATATTTCCAAGTAGTACATATGTGGCATCCAGAAGTCTTTTTTTGATTTCTTCTTTATCTCCCACAATCAACAAATTATCCATGTTTACTGATTTTGGCTCCTGAATATCAACCAGGACTTCCTGAAACATCACTTGACCTTTCTTCTAGGACTCCATTGTCCTGCCTTAGTTCAAACCTTCGTTGTTTCCAGTTTATACCATTTGTAGCAGTTTCTGTCTTGTCTTGGTACCTCTGTGCATACTTACACTAACCTTTCAAAATGCAAATCTTATTAACCTGCCATCCTTCCTATTAAAACCTGGAAGTACTTCCCATGGCTTTCAGGATAAGCACCTTAGCAGAGAATGCGGAAGTCATCATAGACTTCATTTTTACTCTAGGGATAAACTCCTATCCATTTCCCCTGTCCGTATGACTGTCCTTATTCACTGTCCATGTTCCAAGAGTGCTGAACTTGCCCTTCCTTGGATACTTGGATACTTTGGAGCTTTGCATTTCAGTGCTTTTGCTGCTACCACCTATTTTGATTGGAGTGTCCTCTCTTTGGACATTTTCTTATCTCCATGACTCCTTTTTCTGCCAAATTTCAGTTTATCTTTAAAAATCCTTACTTAGCAGTAGCCTTTTTTGTTAAATCTTACCTCCTTGCATATACTTTTCTTATTACAGGTATCAGTTTTATTGAGTTTATTTTATTTTAATTTTTTAATTTATTTTATTTTTAAAAAATATTTTACTTATTTATTTGACAGAGAGATCACAAGTAGGCAGAGAGGCAGGCAGAGAGGGAGGAGGAAGCAGGCTCCCTGCGGAGCAGAGAGCCCGATGCGGGGCTCGATCCCAGAACCCTGGGATCATGACCTGAGCCGAAGGCAGAGGCTTTAACCCATTGAGCCACCCAGGTGCCCCTATTGAGTTTATTTTAAATGTGCATTTCTCTCATTAGACTGTGAGCTCTTAGAGCAAGACTATGTATTTGCAGCTCCAAGGCCAAGTTTGTTTGTTTTCCATTAAATTTAGAAAAAATTCAGCCATTGTTTCTTTAAATATATTTTCTGTCCTCTGCCTTTATAGATACTCTGGGTATACCTCTATTAAGCTACTTGAAGTTGTCCCACAGCTCACTGATGTGTTTTATTTATTTACTTGATTCACACCCCCCCGTTTTATTTGCATAGTTTCTGTTGCTAAGTCTTGAAGTTCACTATTTTTTTTCTTTGGCAAAATCTTATATTTAATTAACCTCATTTAGTGTATTTTCATCTCAGACTCTGTGGTTGGCATCTCTAAAATTTCAATTTACACTGTCTTAAAAAATAACTTCCATGTTTTCACTGAAAAATTTTTTTTTAAGATTTCATTTATTTATTTGAGAGAGAGAGAGGGAGAACATGAGCTGGGGGGGTGAGAGGCAGAGGAGAAGCAGACTCCCTGGTAAGCAGGGAACCCGACATGGGGCTTGATCTCAGGACCCTGAGATCATGACCTGAGCCCAAGGCAGATGCTTAACTAACTGAGCTACCCAGGCACCACTCCAGTGAAGTGGAATGATGGAATGATGTTATAACTATTTCCATATTATTGTTTGCTAATTCTAGTATCTTTTTTAGTAGTGGTTTGGTTTTAGTTGACTGTTTTTTCTTCCATTATGGGTTGTATTGTCCTACATTTTGTCATGCCTGTTAATTTTTTATTGGATGCCAGCCATTGTGAATTTTTACTTTATTGAGTGTTAGAGATATTTCTTTTATTTCGATTGACATTTAATTTGTTTTTTAATTTTTAATTAAAAAATTTTAATTCCAGTGTAGTTAACATACAGTGTTATATTAGTTTCGGGTATATAATACAGTGATTCAACAATTCAATACCATACTCAGTGCTCATAATGATAGGTATACTCTTATTTCCCTTCACTTATTTCACTGATCCTCCTCTGTTCATCTCCCCTCTGGTAACCATTAATTTGTTCTCTACAGTTAAACTCTGTTTTTTAATTTGTCTCTTTTTTGGTTGTTTGTCTTGTTTTTTAATTATTTATTTATATTTATTTTTTAAGGGTAAAGTGGGTATTTTATTTATTTGTACTTAAACCTATAAACCAACCACCCAAACTAGTACTATTATCATGATAAATTAAAATACAAAGCATCTTTCTAAAAATACTGGAATACTGAACAAAGTAAAAATTCTAGCAAAACCTCACAAGGGGCAGAGGAAATCAATGAAGCATATTATAGCTTAACCCTTCACTGTTTTTTTTTTTTTTGCTTTTTTATTTTTATTTTTATTTTAATTTTTTTTAATTTTTTCAGCATAACAGTATTCATTATTTTTGCACCACACCCAGTGCTCCATGCAATCCGTGCCCTCTACAATACCCACCACCTGGTGCCCCCAACCTCCCACCCCCCACCCCTTCAAAATTCTCAGATCGTTTTTCAGAGTCCGTAGTCTCTCATGGTTCACCTCCCCTTCCAATTTCCCTCAACTCCCTTCTGTTAACAATTGAGGTTATCAACAAGAAAAGCCTCAAAATCTCAGAAAATACAAATTGTCCTTCATCACATGTCTTTGTATCTTTACTTCCTATTCTTGAGGCTAGATTCTAGAGCCTAAAGATAGGTAGTATTCTATCTAGTTATCTATAGCCAGAAACACCTGTTATCATGTTGTTAATAGCAGCCAATGCTACTTGAAACCTTTGACTCCAATTGTACCTCCTCAATAGATATAATAAAAATAATGGGAAACACAATATTGAGGCAGAGATACAGGATCCTAAAAGACAAAGCCTAGGAGAAGTAATACAGCCTACTGCCCAAATTGAGATAGAATAATACACTCATCATCACACATCTTCAGGCTGTATGTTCACAGAGTAATTTGGAAACAAATCCATTATTTGCTGGGTACTAAAATACTTAGCGGATTGCTGTATTACACTACTACTTTCCCCAGAAGTTTCTAAGATGGACTCCAAATCGCTGATGGAATTTTGCTGGAACTGGATCTGGGGTTGCAAGGATTCCTCTTCACCACTGTGGAGCTGGCTGTTCCAGGCGTGTGGGCACCAGGTCTGACTGGTCCAGGAATGGTTGCTCCAAGACTGGCTGTCCCAGGAGTGGTTGCTCCAAGATTGGCTGTTCCAGGTCTGGTTGCTCCAATTTGGATTATTCCAGGTCTGGTTGCTCCATACTGGAAGGTTTCTGGAAGTGTTCATCAGGTATCCCTGGTGGTAGGAATAGAAGCCTGGGTATTCCGTGTTTGCTGTGCTTTTCTGAGTCATACTCTTGCTCTCCTTTGGCCAGTGGTTTTTCCTGCCACCTTTTATATTTCATTTTCTGGTTCTGGAACTAGGTCTTCACCTGCTTATAGCTAAGGTTCAGAATGTTGGAAAGGTCTTGCATCTGTTGGAGACTAAGGTATTTTTGTCTCTGAAATTGATCATTGAGGACATAGAGTTGGGTCGGAGAGAACATGGTCCGAATCTTCTGTTTCTTGCCCTGGGCCATATCTTCCTTCCTCACTATTCTCTACTCTGCAGAAGTATGTGGTAGTTTCACCCTGGGATTGGTGGGGCACTTGGGTCTGTCCTGAATAAGCAGATCCATGAAGGAAGGAAGAAGAGAAATGTTCTCCATGTGGGGTGTCTCAGCAGATGACATTTGCACGAACACATAATTTTCTTCAGGCTGATAAATCTTAGGCATTGGAGAAGAATCCCAAGAACTGGGTTCTCCAGGGCCAGGCAGAGCTGGATCTGCTGTTACTTTTTTTTTTTTTTAAGGTGGTTTTATTGAGGCATCATTGTATTCACCAAAAAAACTGCACATTTTTGATATCTACAATTTGATGAGGTTGGACATACACATAGACCCATACTATCATCACACCAAGATACAATTGCCACAATATTTATATATTTGCTTTATTTTTAATATTAAAAAAATTTAATATTTAATGTTTTAGGTGCTTTGATATTGGGTGCAGATGTATCTGCAGTTGTTATATCATCTTAATGAATTGACCACTTTATCATTCTATAATATCCTTTGTCTGTTGTGACCATATCGATTTAGTTTTTTTTTTTGATATAAATATAGGCACCTCTGCTCTCTTTTGCTTGCTGTTTCCATCCCATTACTCTCAGTCTGTGTGTGTCTTTAAATCTGAAGTGAGTCCTTATCAGTTGCATATATTGCATATAGTTGAGGCTTGTTTTATATGTATAAATATATAAAAAAGTATATAACATATAAGCATATATAATACATAATATGTAATAAAATATATAAAATATATAAATATAAAGCATGTAATATAAAGTATATAAAGAAAAATTATATGTCTTGGAAGACACAAGTTTTCCATAGTTTTGCTTACAATGTTGCACAAGATATTCGGAGGACATGTTCAGAAGAAAATGTTTAGAATTTAGAAGGCTGAGAAAATGCTGTCCAGCATCACCCTAATCCCAAAACCAGATGAAAAATTCCATGAAAACAACAGACCAACATCTCTCATGAACATCTATGCAGACAACGCTATTAAAAAATGCTCACTGGGGCGCCTGGGTGGCTCAGTGGGTTGAAGCCTCTGCCTTCAGCTCAGGTTGTGATCCCAGGGTCCTGGGATCAAGCCCCACATCTGGCTCCCTGCTCAGCAGGAAGCCTGCTTCCCTCTCTCTCTCTCTCTGCCTGCCTCTGCCTACGTGTGTTCTCTGTCAAATAAATAAATAAAATCTTTAAAAAAAATGCTCAAGAGTTCTGAACAAATACCTTAGCAAAGAAGACATAAAGATGAAAAGCAAGCATATGAAATGATGTTCAGTATTATATGTCATCAGGGAAATGCAAATTAAAACAACAGTAGGATACCAATAATAATTGCTGAGATCCAGGGCATTCATAACACCAAATGCTGGTCAGGATGTGGAGCAATAGGCATTCTCATTCCTTGCTTGTGAGAGTGCAAAGTAGTACAGCTACTTCAGAAAACAGTTTGAAATTTTCTTACAAAAGTAAACATAGTCTTACCATACAGTCCAGCAGTCATGCTTCTTGGTATTTATCCAATCATTTGAAAATTGTATATACACCCAAACCTACACACAGATGTTTATCATAACTTTATTCATTATTGCCAAAAACTTGGAAGCAATCAAGATGTCTTTTGCAGGTGAATGGATAAATAAACTATGGTACATCTAGAGAATGGAATATTAATTAGTACTAAAAGGAAATGAGCTATCAAGCCCCCCCCCCAAACTCTGAGGTTCTGCTACAAAAAGATGTAGCAGAACCTCAAATGCATATTACTAAGTGAAAGAAACCAATCTGAAAAGACTGTATATTGTATGATTCCAACCCTATGACATTCTGGAAAAGGCAAAACTGTGGAGAGACAATAAAAGGATCAGGGCTTTCTAGATATTGGGGAATAGGGAGAGATGAGCAGGCAGAGGACAGGAGTTTTTTAGGGAAGTGAAACTATTCTGTATTACACTATAATAGTTGATAGATGTCATTATACATTTGCAAAAACCCATAGAATGTACAAAACCTAGGCTAACCATAATGTAAACTATGGACTTTCGTTAATAACTTGTAAGAAACGTACACTCTGTTGTGGGATGTTGATAGTGGGGGCAGGATTTGTGTGTATATGGAGACAAGGGTTATATGGAAACCCTATTTTCCACTGAATTTTGTTATAAACCTGGAGATGTTCTGAAAAATAAACTCCATTTAAAAAAACTCAAGATCAAATATCATCAACCAAAGAAACTTTGGACCATTTTAGGGAATCATTTCTTCTATTTGATTTTGTGATTTTAAAAAATAAAAATTCCCTATTCCATCCCTCTCACAATCGTACACTACTTTCCTCCCCCAAAGCTACCATTAGAAGAAACATTTTCTTACTGTTGTCTATGTTGACACACAACAAGTACAGAATGTTATGTTTTATTCATGCTGAACTCTGATAAAAGGACTCATATATTTTTTCTGTTACTTATCTGATCCTTTGGTATAGATTTCATTACGGGTCATGAAAATTTTAATAAGTAATATTTAATAGATACTCTATAGATGTGGGTATAGCTAAACATTTGTATAGTAAATCAATGTATAGTGAATACTATTTGTGATTTTGTGAATACTTATTGTGTATTGCTGAGGTCACTTAGTGGTAAACCAACTACCTTTGCACGCTGAATGTTATAAAGTGAGGTGAGCGAATGTTTTGGTAACCTAGTTTTATGCTTGAATGTGGCAGCTGGATTTCTTTCTAGATATAAGACCAGAATTCTGCCTTGTCTTCATTTTGCTTTCTTTTAACAACTAAGAAGACAGAGAAGTAGGTGTGAGTGAGAGAAGAGAATAAAGAGAAGTAAATGTCTTACCTAATTAGTAAATTTAGAAATGTCTGTACTGACAGCCAGCTCCTTCATATTTTTCTATGAAGGAGATATCTCATCCTCTCAACTAAGAATAAACTATCTTCCTCCAGTTGTGTAATTCTTGTGAACTATAAGAAAATTTAGGCTATGCTAGAAATAACCCTTTAGTTTTATTTTGATTTTGTGATTTTTTTTTCTTTTAAGGAATTCTTGGGATTAGATTAGGGCTTTTCCTGATCTGGTATAGGTTATTGGAGAATTACTTCTCTGTGTGCAAGATTAGGTAAGTTTCTGAGTTTGCAAGATTCTTTTTTTCTTTTTTCCCTTTTTTTGGACTCCACTTTTCATTTACTCAACAAATATTGTTGGTGTACCTGCACTGAACCAAGTACTTGAGACCACTTGTAAAGTACTATTTGTGACATTATGTGATCGATCATACTTACTCTATTGCTGAATTCTCTTAAAAATTTTTTTAAAATTTTAAAAATTATTAGTTATTAGAGTATACAACTAGAATAACACAGGAAGATAATTTGTGCATTACTTCTTAAAACTTAAAATTTTGTGTTGCTTGTCAAGACTACTCTACAATACATATATATGACAGGTACATAAACTAAATTTTTGTTGACTAATATAATTAGGTGCTAGATGATAGTGTTTAGTTTGTTTTGTTCTTGAATTTACATTAGTAAAAATCATTTCATGCTCTATAACTTTCTAATACAAGTGAATCATCCTTCTATAAAATAGAAGTAAAGTAATGGCCCTATATGACAAGCCCACAGCTAACATCATACTCAATAGTGAAAAGCTGAAAGCTTTTCCTCTGCGATCAGGAACAAGACAAGGACATCTACGTATACACACACACACACACACACACACACACAAAACACACACGCAAAACACACACACGCACACACACACACCCCGAAAATCATTAAGATTATTCCTTAATAATAATACAATAACAATGGGCGCCTGGGTGGCTCAGTGGGTTAAGCCACTGCCTTCGGCTCAGGTCATGATCTCAGGGTCCTGGGATTGAGTCCCGCGTCGGGCTCTCTGCTCAGCAAGAAGCCTGCTTCCCTCTCTCTCTCTCTCTCTGCCTGCCTCTCCGTCTACTTGTGATCTCTCTCTGTCAAATAAATAAATAAAAAATCTTAAAAAAAAATAATACAATAACAATCTCTGGGCTGTTGATTATTAATAGTGAATTTGAAAAATTTTAAGATATCTTAAAAATAATGCCTCCAGGGCACGGATTGCATGGAGCACTGGGTGTGGTGCAAAAATAATGAATACTGTTATGCTGAAAAAATAAAAAATTAAAAAGTAATGCCTCCATCTTACTTGATTTGGAAGGGGAATCTTTTCAATTGCTTAAGTTTAATATGAAATAAAGAATGGTTGTCAAAGAGTAGTCTATTTCATACATTTTTTCAAAGAAGATTTTATTTATTTATTTGGCAGAGACACAGAGAGTACAGGTAGGCAGAGATGCAGGCAGAGGGTGAGGGAGAGGCATACTCCCCACTGAGCAGGGAGCCTGATGTGATGTGGGGCTCAATCCCAGGACCCTGGGATCATGACCTGAGCTGAAGGCAGACGCTTAACTGACTGAGCCTTCCAGGCAGCCCTATTCCATGCATTTATATCCTCCTCACTGTCACTGTCATTATACATTTAATAACTACATCTTAACTTTAACTTTTGGTGCTCTTTCTTTCTTTCTGTCTTTTTTTTTAAAGACATTATTTATTTATTTGACAGACAGAGATCACAAGTAGGCAGAGGCAGGCAGAGAGAGGAGGAAACAGGCTCCCCGCTGAGCAAAGAGCCTGACTTGGGGCTCCATCCCAGGACCCTGGGATCATGACCTGAGCTGAAGGCAGAGGCTTTAACCCACTGAGCCACCCAGGCACCCCTCGTGCTCTTTCTATATATAGACAGTGTTGTTTTCTGAAGTCATTGATTATATTTCTGGGACATTATGAAATGAAAATAATCATCATCTATAATCAAGTAATTAAAAATTCAGAGGCTATAATGGGATAGTCTAATTTTATAACACTTGTTTCTCATTTTACAGTTATTTTATTATTACATAGATTTACTTCATCTGATATTCAAAGGAGTTAGCAAATCTCATTCTGATACCAGTTCAAGAAGTACTCAGTCTTAAGGCTTAGTGTCTGCAAACTTGTGTACAAATAGTGTGTCACAAGGCAGATTATGCTACCTGTGAAAAAAAGTGAATCTGAGAAAACAAATTTGGATTATATATTTTGTAAGCTGAAATATAATACACAATGACTGGGAACAGTCATTTAGATAAACTGAATGTGATAAGAGAATGTTATTTGAATTATTTCTCACTTGAGAGGGAAAAACAGGAAAGTCATTTTGATTTTTTTATTAGTATATGAAGATTTATTAGAAATCAAAGAGTGACTTATAAAGAAATCAATGAATTTCAATGTCTAAAGCAATTCCTGCTTTTTGTCTTCTGGATACTTCATTACAGGATGTTGCCTATGTATATATTTTTAAAAATTATTATTATTATTTTTTTAAAGATTTTTAAATTTATTTCACACACAGAAAGAGATCACAAGTAGGCAGAGAGGCAGGCAGAGAGGCAGGCAGAGAGAGAGGGGGAAGCAGGCTCCCTGCGGAGCAGAGAGCCCGATGCGGGGCTCGATCCCAGGACCCTGAGATCATGACCTGAGCCGAAGGCAGAGGCTTTAACCCACTGAGCCACCCAGGCGCCCCTAAAATTATTTTTATTAACATGGAGGATAAATTGCTTTTGGGTTTGACAAGCTATTTGGCAATACCTCTTAGAGCAGTGTTTCTCAAATTTTATTGTGCCTAAGAATCAGTTGATAGTTTTTAAAAATGCTAATTCTCAGTTCCTAACAGATTCTTTTTCAATATATCTCAGGTAGCACTTAGAATTATTTGTTTTTAATGAACACCTTATGCAGGTAGTTTGTGAACTTTGCTTTCTGAAACAGCATCTTATAGTGTTTCTGTTAGCTTTTATGTTCTTCCTTGTCTAGATGTGTAGTAACCAATATTTTATCTCTAACTTTTTATTAATGATTCATATAGCAAAGAGGAAATTTAAAAATATACATAGTTTGGTATGTCAGACTAGAGAGCTTAGGCATGGTGGAAGAGAGGATAAGCAGAGGCTAGCAATTTGACATTATGTATTTTCTCCAAGATTTCAATACAACTTATTTAAAATTAGTGCTTATCAAACTTTTTATTCTCCCTCATTTCTCATGACCCACTGCTCAACATAATCTATCAACCAACAGCCAATTATAATAGAACTTGCACATTAAAACAGTATTATAGTATTTCCTTTATTTTATTAATTTCAGGAATTATTAAAAGTCTTCAAGGTAATAATATACTATTTTCATTTTGTAGTATCCTTTGACAAGTCTTACCTGTTTTCATTACACATAAGTTATTTTGGGACATTCAGGAACATTGGTGATAATGTGTGAATGTGGTTCTATATGCATGATTAGTGCTCCTTTCTAGAGAAGATATGTGACTGACTGGAGGGGACAGTGAAAGGAATTGTGGAGATAAAGAAGATCTAGAAAGAAGAGACAAAAAAAAAAAGTACAGAAATGTAAAAGAAAGGAATAGCTTGCTTTGATCTATATCAAGGTTTAGAACAATTGGTTTTTGTTAAGTTAATTTGATGGCTCAATTTTGTAGAATCTTCACAAAGGGCTGTGGGATAGTGAAATATATGGCAAAATTTCCTTCTGGAGTGATGCAGCCATGTAATCTGAGGGGTGGTGCTGTTAAGGTTCATTTTCCATTTGCAGTAGAAATATCCCAGTGGCTCCAGAGGTATAATGTCAGATGTTCCTATCAAAAGGTAGCGCTTATTCATTCTGTATCACTTGTGGTGGTAAGGGTAGTGGTGGTACTGGTGGTGGCTGTGGTTGTTGTGGTGGTGTTTGGATGTCTGTGGTAGAGAGGATAAGGAATAAGTAGGATGAAAGACTAATGCAGGATATTGGTTGTTTGAGTGCAGAGGTATCCTGGTGGTATCACTTCAGAGTCAGGCTTGGTGTCTAGATGTTCAAGCTCAAACTTTGACCAATGTTAATTGATGTGCTAATTATAAATACATTTTAAATTTATTTTGTAGCATGTCACTTCCCAGTGACTGAAATTGGGAAAGGCTTTAAATGCTAGGATGAGCATTTTGTGCCTTAAGTAATTGGGAACTGTTAAATATTCTTCTGAATTAGTGCTTGTGGAATAATGAGATTATCTTATTATTTCTCTTTTCAAAATCAGGTATAACTGTTGGTTCAGCAAATTTGTGACTGTTTAGGCCACGCAGAATACTAACTAATTATACTCAAAATAAAAATGTTTTTGGACGTGGGGTTAAATTCAATCCTTTTAAAACATCTACCCTCCACCAGGGACTATTTGGGTAGGTTTTAATGAAAAGTTTATATAAATTGCTATTTAGCCTTGGATATATTTGACAATATTCTGTTGAATCACTGTGTTTACATTTGTGGTATTAATCAAGAGTTAGTAACAACCTTATGTTCACATTTCATGTAGGAATTAGAATAACTTCATACAGAGCTTAAATTTAGGAATTTAACTTGATGAGTGTTGAGGAGCTCAAACTAATATCCTTTCCTTTTGTGGACAGGCATTTTTTATCTGAATTTCATTTCATTTCATATGTGCATTGTTTTCTCTAATAAATATTTTTAATGCAGAAATAGGAGATCTTACAGAGTTTCAGGTAAGATTGCAGCTTATTTGTGGATCTAGTAACTAGTTCCAGGTAATTGTCCTCATTTTGCAAGTATAACTAGCTTTGTAATATTAAGGAAGTTACTTCTCTTCTTTAGGCTTTCCTTTTTCAACTGTAATATGAGAATGTGACCAGAACATATAAAGATATATTTTATCTCTGTAATTCTATGACTGTAAGATTTTCAAGGAGTGACTTTAAAGTAATAATGTTTAAATTTCTATAGACTGTAAAGGTCATTCCACATGAGTTACAGAACTCATTTAAGTTATATTACTGGAACAAATTTATACCTCTTGAGAGGACTACTGAAGGAGATCTTCAAAGGAGGTAAAAATGTTTGTTTGAACTTCAGTATTGATGTGTTTATAAAATATTTAATCTTATCCAAATACTGAGGACATCTGACAACCAAGTATAGCCAAATTCAAATCCATACAATGAATAGTTGCTCATTTTTAAAAAATGATATTGGTTATTTTGAAGAGGATTTCACTTTTTAAGATTTATCTGTTGCCAGAAAACCTGTTTGAATCTTTCTGTTCTCCATTAGCAGTTGAATAGTAAGAATATTTTTCACTTCATATGTAGATATTTTATTAGTTCTTTTCTGTTCTTGCCACATATTCATAAAGTTAGACTATACTGTAATATCATACTTAATGCATCACAGTTTAGTAATAACTTAAGAATCTGTAAATTTAATAATAATTTCACATGTCTTGCTTTTGTCTAAGTAATATGGCATAAGCTATAAAGTAATAGGTGACATGTATGCCAGGATTTAAATAACAACTGATATTATACTGTCCTCCACTTAGAAGAGCTCCATTGACACCTGGTACATGCAAGTTTCTAACAGTCTGTCAACAGGAAGATATGGGTACAGGGTCTCTTTTGCTGTTTTTATTGTTGGAAGCTATGCTAATATACTACTGTTGTAGGGCAATTCTAAGGGATTAGATTTTTCTTTACAGTTAATTCTGTTAGGAAAATAGTTGTCTAAATTAGGGTAAACAGTGGTAGAGGGTGATATTTCTGGGCCCACCTCAGAATTGGGACTTCTGAATCTAAAGCACAGGCTTCTGCATTTTAAAATACCTCCTTGGGCAGTTCTCATGATGAGCTATGTTTGGAAGCCATCGGTCTTGTATATGGCAAAAGATAATTATTGAAGTGTTCCTATAGCCACAAATCCAGAACCTGGGCTATTTCTGGACACTGCTGTGGGTTTCAGTCTTGACCCACTTAGACCCATAGTTCATTCCTATCTGGATTCTTCTTGGGAAGCTTGCTCTGACCTTAGGGTAGTGAATTCTCATGTTGCTTATTTTGGCAAGAATCTTTAAGAGAGTCTTGTGTGCGTCAGTAGTGTGGGGGGATAGGCCAGATCCATGCTTCACAAGGATCTAAGTTTCCTGAGATGGCCCTAGCTGCCAACAGAACAGATTATAGTTATAATGTGATGGGCTGGCCTGTTTGCTATGTATGGCAAAGCTTCCAGGGTTGGCTAGATCCCTGGAATAAAGTAGATTGACTGTATACCAGGATGTGTCAGAATAGAGAATAGAAAAAACTGAAACTCTGGGGTAAATTTATGTAAAATGCTGAAGCAACTTTGTGTCTCATGGGTATGGTTTAGAATAAGGAATAATTAAAAGTTAAGAAAACTAACAATGGTGGTGTAAGATGTTTGCTTTTAGGTAGCAATAAAAAACCAAATATGGAAATAAAAGCCTTAAGAAAAGCATTAAATAAACTAGTATCATTGGATCTTAAACTCTAAATTGATGAAAAAAAATCATATAAATAGTTCTAAATTAGTTGTTTTATGCATCAGGTAGTAATTACCACATTATTGAAGTTAAATAAGTCCATGTGATTAAAAATAGCAGTGAAGATTGACATAAACCTTGGGTTTAAGATTTAAGCTGGGCATTGTCTAATAGAATGTCAGACTGAGAGCCACATTTTGGGGAAATGATTAATAAGAGCTGAAAAAATTTGCTAATGCATGCTATGAAGCCAGAAACCTGTCCCATAACTTTTTTCCTGAAGTCCTGAGTAATACTAGATGTGTTTATTTTTATTTTTTTTTCAGCCCCTTTAGGCTGAATCATGTAAGAAAGGTTATTTTAGGAAAATAATTAAAAATTTTTATTTACCATTTCCATATGTTTATAAATGAAATCTAGGCAATTATAGCTCAACTAATTTAGGTTTAGAAAAAGCCACATGTTATATAGAGAGCTTGCTGAACCTAATAAAATTTAATTTTTTAAAAAGATCTTATTTATATATTTGAGAGGGAGAGAGTGAGAATACAAGCAAGGAGAGGGGATGGGGGAGAGGGGACAGGATGAGGGAGAGGGAGAAGCAGACAGCCTGGATCATGACCTGAGCTGAAGGCAGACGCTTAACTGACCGAACTACCCAGGTGCCCCTAAAATTTAAGTTTTACCTTTTTGCAACTTGCTAAAAATAAGTCCATCTTTATAAGAACAAAAATAACTATTACACATCAGGATTATCTAAAATCGTATAAAATAACAAGATCTCTTCAAATTAGAAATGGAGGAACAAAGATGAGGTTGGCCAACAAAAAGGGTGATAGGAGAATTTAAAATCACTTAGGAGTGAGGAGAAAATAGACCAAAAAAGGTATCTTTAAGTTATTTGGCAGTGATGAAACCAACACAGCAGGATGAAAGATTAGGTGTCACAGTGTAATTGGAGAAAAACCAAGAGTAGAACTATGAGCATTAAGAAAATAGGGGTGTGGTGGGACGCCTGGGTGGCTCAGTTGGTTAGGCAGCTGCCTTCGGCTCAGGTCATGATCCCAGCGTCCTGGGATCGAGTCCCACATTGGGCTCCTTGCTCAGCGGGGAGCCTGCTTCTCCCTCTGCCTCTGTCTGCCTGTGCTCATGCTCGCTCCCTCTCTCTCTCTTTCTAACAAATAAATAAATAAAATCTAAAAAAAAAAAAAAAGAAAATAGGGGTGTGGGATAAGGGATGACTGAGACTGATTCTCAAGCTGATACCTATTGACTTGAGTTGGTTGTTTGATAGCAGAGGTGGAGAATTCCACATAAAAAACACACTGATAAGGGCACTTGGGTGGCTCAGTTGGTTAAGCATCTGTCTTCAACTCAGGTCATGATCCCGGGGTTCTGGGATTGAGCCCCACATCAGGCTCCCTGCTCAGCAGAGAGCCTGCTTCTCTCTCTCCCACTGCCTGCTGCTCTGCCTACTTGTGCTCTCTCTCTGTGTCAAAAAAATAAATAAAATCTTAAAAAAACAAAACAACAACAAAAAAAAACCCCATTGATAGTGATGAAGAGTACTGGATGTTTCTAATTTATAGTAAATAAAAAAGTCATGTGATACCCATATAAAATCTGAACATATAAGCCAGTAATAACAAGCAAATTATAAATCTGTGGATTAACATAAAAGTTAAAATGACAACAAATATTTAGATAAAAAGTGTGTTTAAATGCAAATATGGACCCCATATGACTTTATACTTTCATAGAAAAAAACAGTGCTTTTACTAGTATTTTTGTCTCTGCAATATATGACAGGAAGAAAAGACACTTAAGATTTTGATTCTAGACCGGAGCTCAGTGGAGTAGTTAACTAAACTAAAAATGCTATATGCTTCTTCAAGCAATCATTGTTTCTGGTTCATTGACTAGAGAGAAATTTTTTTTAGACAACTGAAATTTTCTTTTATTTATTCAGACACATCTGTGAAATTACTTTTCTCCAGAAAGATAGAAAGACTTTCCAGGATAATGTGTAGAAAACTGGTCCTTTTAAATGGAATACAAGATTTACTATTCTACATGTGCTTTCATATCAATTTTTAAAAATGAGAAATCAGGAGAATATATGCTTGCTGTTTATTAAGTGTTAAGAAAAGATTTTTTTATCGCTTGCTGATTTTCAAAGGTGAATAACAGAACTATGGATGAAGTGGTAGACTTTAGGGCTTGGATCTGGTTATCTTTAATATGGTAAAGACCAAGTACTCTTAGCTTTGTTAACTTAAGAATTCCACCTGGGGGGGCGCCTGGGTGGCTCAGTGGGTTAAGAATTCCACCTGGAATTTACTTGTGTTATAATTTCACAATGCCTCCATAACTTTAACATTTTTGGGGGTGTAGGTTGAATATGAAACTTAGCTCATTATAAATATTACAGATATAAACTGCATTCAATTTTGGTTGAAGACCTAGAAATTTATGAATGAGAGAGAAGACATGAATTGAGCTCTTCTGGTTTAGATCTCTCTGGTTTGGGAGCATATGGGGAGCAATTTAAAAGCAGGTGCTTATAATTCTTGTTTTCAGAATGACAACATGCACGCAAAAGCTATTTTAAATCCCCTCTGTTATATGAAGTCCAAATATCTTAAATCTAGTAGATTGAAAAAAAAAAAAACTTCCTATTTTGAGCCCAATAATTTTGACAAATTGGCTGAGCCTTGTTTTCCAGGGAAATGATACATTTATCTATGAACCAAAAGGAAATCTGTTCCTTTCATTTTTCAATGTGTGGTACAAATGTGTTTAGAGTATGCATTATGTATTTATTTTTGGGAATACTTATTTCTTTGCCAATGGGCATGCCTTATATCAAAGATGGGTGTTTCAGCAGCAGATGTTTAAATTATACTTCTGCTCTATAGCAAGTAAAATAATTTTTGAGTGTCAAAATAAATAAATATAGCAGTTTAACACATATTCCCCAACTAGAATCAAACCTGAAGAATTTTAATATGAGACAAGAAGAGAACTTGACATGTGTTATAAGGAGGAATTGCCTAATACACATAAAGGATGATTGTACTCAGCCAGTGTAAATGGGATGGTTACATGTTATCTAAAGGGCATTTAGTTAATGATAATCTGAAGGTGGGGGAAATATGTTGACTAGCATCAGTATAGGACAATAAAGATAGATAAAAAAATGTTGGCATCATTTTTATGGCATGGTTCATATTGTACACAACATATTTGTTTCCCTTTGCTGCTGGGTTTTATATACAAAGATTATTAAACTGGAACAAACAAGTTGTCTCTACATTATTATCAGTACAATTAGCTCTTCTATAGCTCCTCAGTGAGTTATCCCACTCAGATATTTTTTTGACCATTTTTCACTTCTGGATGTAATTGATCCCAGAGCTTAGTATGCTCCCCAGCCATACTCAGTTGGTCAGAATATGTTGTAAACTACATTGGAGCAACTGTTTTCTACCAGTACTTTATACTCATGTTCCTTCTAGACTATACAAGTTGAAGAATATGCAAAGGCTTTTTCTGGGATCAGCAATACTTATATTTAGAACTGTCAGAAAATTGACTTCTTCAGCAAATTCTTTTAGTTTAACTCATTTATGGTTGCTGTGATTCAGGTAGGTTTGGGTTCAGTTACTAAAAGAAAAAGCCATAGAAACCTAACCAAGCTCCCTTTCATTCCTGGCATTCCTAGGAGGGAATTGGAACATTACAGGGATAGGAGAGAGAGAGAAAGAGATATTAATTCTACTTCTCCAGCAAAAGTTCCATTTCTCTTTGATCAATCGTTATTGCCAGTGCTTTTATACAAAAACTATATGACGAATACAAATTTACAGGAGGAAAAAAGTACTATTTTATAAAGACGTAGGAGAAGTTATGTGGAGATCTTTTCTCTTTTGACTGACACTAGACTTCAGAAACATGCAAACAAAGGAATTGTTCTAAAAGGATTTTTAAATGACAGCTCATAATGGTAATAACTGAAATACAATTCAGGGTGTGTGCTGATGATATAATTCCAGTGACTGTAATGAACAATAATCGTGTAAATATATGTGTATATTTTGTGTGTGTGTGCGCGCGCATTAATTTCTTAAACCATTTGATGAAATGGAAATCAAGACAGTGCATCCAAAAGTTGTTAGAGGAGGATCATATTTTTAAAATTGTTGATATCTAAACTCAGGAGATCTGATCATCTTGAATAACTTAAATCCTGGAAATTCTAGGTAGACTATATCATATTTAAACCTAGATTTTAAGGTGAACAGCACCCAGTTGGTGTTAGATAATCTGGGTTCTATCCTCAGATCCAAATGCCCTCCATGAGTAGCATTAAATCTCCTTTGGTGGTTAGTGTATGGAGAGTTTCCTCGGTATTTTTCAGTTTCTGCTTGTTTTGTCTTGCAGGGCGTTTGTCTCATGTGCCTGGCTCTTAGTCACACATCCTAAAGCTTTGCTTCTTGCTCTGAATTGTGGAGTTGATCAAATTTCTTGATGTTTTCTCTTATGATACTATGAAATTGTCTCAACAAGAAGGACTTTGTCCACTAGATATTTGGAAAAATGTTTTAAGATTAGGTAAATGTAGAGACAATAAAATATATTCTGTTCTTTACTTATAATTACCATAATTTTATATTGGGAAGCTTTTGCATTGTGAATTTAATTCAGTCAGTATCAGTGATTAGTAGGTATGTGCTGCTGATTGACTGCTGTTTAGTGGGATTTAGGGTTAAACTTTATTCCAACCAGTATTCATATGTTCATAATGAGAGACCACAGAGAAAGTTCAGAGGCCTTAAGTCAAACTATAATCACAACTATTAAAACAACAATGTAATGCAGCAGAGAGAAGATTGGATAAAGACAATTTGGAGACCTATGTTTATCTTTTGCTTTGGCTATAGCAAGTCATTTAACCTCTATAATTTTTTTTCTTATGTGTGCTGCAAAGGTTTGAGTTTAGGTAACCTCTAAGCTCCCTTCTAGTTGTAATATTCCATCCTTCTATATTAGGTACCAAATTGTTATTTAATTGGCCTCATGACATCTTGCCATTTATTTAAATACCAAGATCCTTACATAAGTACTTAATAACCCAGAATATTGGCTGATTGGTTCCTTAAGACGTCGGCTATGGAATTTTTTAGGATTTTGTTTTGGTACTTCTATAGTCAGAGTTCCCCAGATAAACAGAAGCAAAAGGAGAAAACTTTTTTTTTTTTAAGATTTTATTTATTTATTTGAGAGAGAGAGAGAGAGAGCATGAACTGGGGGATAAGCAGATGGAGAGGGAGAGGCAGACTTTCTGCTGAGCTCAATCCCAGGAACCTGGGATCATGACCTGAGTGGAAGGCAGACTCTTAACTGATTGAGCCACCTACGTGCCCCACCAACAGGAAAAATCTATATGTGTATGCATATGAATGTGTATATCTATCTCTGTCCATATCCCTGTGTGTGTGTGTGTGTGTGTGTGTTTGTGTGTGTGTGTGTGTGTGTGTAGTGAGCTCTTTATTCTATATATAGAATTGACTCACATGATTATGGAGGCTGAGTAGTCCAGACCCAGGAAAGCCTATGATAAAGTTCCCGTGAAGTCTAAAGGCCTGAGAACTATACTATTCAGGCCTTCAGTGGATCAGATGAGGCCTACCCACATTGGGAAGGGAAATCTGCTTTTCTGTCTACCAGTTCACATGTTAATTTCATCTAGAAACACCCTCAAAGACACAGGCAAAATGTTTACATAAATATCTGGACACCCTGTGGTCCTGTTAAGTTGACACATAAAATTAACCATTGCAGGACTGGCAGTTTCAACTGTAAGGAAAAATTAGAAGAAGTTTCTTTAAAATGATCTACTTCTTTAGTTGACTACAACTGGTATTTTGTTTTTCTTTCTCCCAAGTTATTAGAAATCTTAGTGCTATAGACCATACTAAAAAAACATGGGGATGTCCCCAGAAAACAGAAACAGCATGGCTCAGAAGAAAAGCAGCAGCTGATAACATGAATGTTTATGGAAGTAAGAGGATTAAATAAAAATCAGACTGGCATGGGGAAAATGTCAATTTTTGGTAAAAATAAATTTTAAAAAGTAGAAAAAATTATGTAAAGATTAAAATAACTCTTCTTGGGGAGCCTGGATGGCTCAGTGGGTTAAAGCCTCTGCCTTCAGTTCAGGTCATGATCCCAAGGTCCTGGAATCGAGCCCCACATCGGGCTCTCTGCTCTGCAGGGAGCCTGCTTCCCCCTCTCTCTCTGCCTGCCTCTCTGCCTACTTGTGATCTGTCTCTGTCAAAGGAATAAATAAAAATAAAAAAAATAACTTCTTAAGCAAAGGCTTGTGGAAAATTATAACCTGAGAGGTGGGGCTAGTAAGACATGAGGAATGAACTGTGGTCTCTTCAGTCATGCCTGTTCAGACAGATAGCTTTCATCTTGTACAATTATCTTGAACCCAGGGGAAAAATGCATATTCATCTATTGTTGTAGCTTGATATTATAAAAAGAGTCCTAGGAGGGACTGATCCATGATCCACACATCCTGATCCATAGCCTGGTGTTTTTACACAAATTTAAAAAAAAATTTAATTCCATTAAAAATTTCCTGTAATTTCTTTGTATCTCACACCCTCATCTATAAAATGGCAATAAATTAATAACTGCCCACCTGACAAGCCATACAAACAGATGTAAGGTAGTAATGTTGTTTTCTTTGTTATGGACTTTTTTCTTGTTTGTTTGCCTTAAACATTTTCTAACAAGAACAAGAATTAGTGGAGTGATGTTTGTTTGTTACTATGTTTATTCTATGTTGGCATGAAACTTTGAAAGAAATAATGGAATTTAAAAAATTAATTTTGCTTCACTTAACAGTGGATAAGATGAAAGGAAATATGGCTATTTTCATGTACTTTCCTCTGGAAATATCTAACTAGGAAAAAAGTGGCTATTTTTGAGTTACGTTCATTATTAACTACCATCTGAAGAATCTTTTTTTAACTTTTAGAAGCCTAAACTTTAATGCTGAAAGCATTAGGAAGAAATATGTTAATAAAAGCTTTAAGACCAATAAGAAGTTTAAGACCAAAAAGAGGAGGAATAGGTGGAAGTGCTGTGAAATGACTGTTATGGAAATCATGGTGCTGGTGCGTCTTTCCCACTCTTTGAAGCTGGACTTCGTCATGAGACTTGCTTTGTGCAACAATATCTGATAGGGTTACTACATGGCAGTTACAGGTCTAGGCTTCAAGATGCCCTCAGGGGCTTCTGTTTTTGTTTTGTTTTGTTTTGTTTTGTTTTTTAATATGATCTCTGCCAACATCATGAACAAGACATGCTTAGGCTACCCCTGAGATCACTGTGGAGCACAGTAGATTGTCCCCAGTAGTACAATTTAATTTGCAGCTTTTCAGCTGAGCTCAGGTACAGGAGAATAAATAATCATTCTTTAAAGTCACTGAGGTCTTGGGGCGCCTGGGTAGCTAAGTGGGTTAAAGCCTCTGCCTTCGGCTCAGGTCATGGTCCCAGGGTCCTGGGATCGAGCCCCACATCGGGCTCTCTGCTCCCCAGGGAGCCTGCTTCCTCCTCTCTCTCTCTGCCTGCCTCTCTGCCTACTTGTGATCTCTATCTGTCAAATAAATAAATAAAATCTTAAAAAAAAAGTCACTGAGGTCTTTAAAAAAAAAGATTTTATTTATTTGAGAGAGAGAGTGTGCATGCAAGAGTGAGCACAAACGGCGAGAGGGGCAGAGGGACAAGAAGACTCCTTGCTGAGTGAGGCTCAGTCCCAGGACCCTGGGATCATGACCTGAGCTGAAGTCAGACATTTAACTGACTGAGCCACCCAGGGCACCCTAAAGTCACTGAATTTTAATGTGGTTCCTTATGTAATAAGAGCTTACTGATATAAGAGTGAAAGTTCCTTTAGGAAAAGGAGTATGTCTTACTCAAGTTTAGGTTGTCAGGTGCCCAGGTACTCAAGTAGCATATTGTGTGATAAATTTAATAAATATAAGAAATTACAAGGACAATATAATGCCATCTGGAATTAACAAACATTGTTATTTTTTCCCAATTGTGTTATTAAGATAATGCCCTTTTGTTTTTTTCCCCAGAGTCAACTACTGTCATGAAGTTATTAATTTATCCTTATAACTCATGTTTTCATACTTTTACTATTTTATGCATCTGTAAATAGTATGATTGTGCTTTGTGTATATTGGAAATATTTTTGTGGATGTGACTATGCTTTACATATTATTCCACAGTTTTCTTTTTGATTCAGTGTTGTTTTTGTGATCTGTGTATATAAATATACTTAGATTTCATTCATTCATTTTATTGGTTATATAGTTTTCATTTTTATAATTGATTTATTACCCTCTTGGTGAATATTTAGGATGTTCCTAGAATTTTGTAAAAGCAAACAAAGCTGCAGTGAACATTCTTTACTTGTCTGGAAAAGACTGTTATCTGGGACATATGTGTAGGAGTTTCTATAGTCTATGTATCTGATTATACCATGGCCATAGGATATTTCTGTTGTCAACTCTACTAGAAATTGCAAGATTGCTTTCCAAAGTAATTTTACACTCCTATCTAAATATATGAGGCACTTAATGGCCCTAATCCTTGCCAAATATTGATTGGCTTTTAAGTTTCTGCTAATGTAATGGGTATGAAATAATATATGTTTCATTTTACATTATTTCTAATTATTATAAGGTCAAGCACTTTTCCAGATAAATATTTGCTAGTGTATTTGGGCTCTAGTTAAATTTGCTTATCTTGCCTTTGGATTTTGTTTGTTTGTTTTGCCTTTTCTTTTCTTTTTTTTTTTTTTTTATTTGACAGAGAGAAATCACAAGTAGGCAGAGAGGCAGGCAGAGAGAGAGGAGGAAGCAGGCTCCCCACTGAGCAGACAGCCCGATGTGGGGCTTGAACCCAGGACCTGGGATCATGACCTGAGCCGAAGGCAGCAGCTTAACCCACTGAGCCACCCAGGCGCCCCTGTTTTGCCTTTTCTTTTTCCCCTTTTTTGCTTAGATTTCTTTATGTGTCCTCGCTGCAGTTACTTTGTTTGCTACATGAATTGCAAATATTTTCTCCTTGTCAGTGTCTTCTATTTTAATTTGTTAATGGTGTCTTTTGGAGATAGTCTCTGAGTTGACTCCCAATGATCAGTACCTCCTGGTATTCCAGACCTTGTTTAATCTCTTCTCCTTGGGTATGGGCTGGACTTATGGTTTGCTTCTTATAAACAGACCATGGGAAAAATGACCACTTTTGAGAGTAGATCAAAAAGCAACTGTGACTTCCATCTTGGGTTCTTCCACTCTATCTCATGCATGCATGTTTTACTTGTTCTGGCAAAAATCATATTGTAAGTAGTCCTATGCAGGGACCTGTATTGTGAGGAACTGAAGCCTTTTGCTAAACATCTAAGTGAATGAACTTGGAAGTAGTCCAAGTAGTCTTCAGAGACCACAGCCTGGCTGACACCTAGACTGCAAACTTATGAGAAATGCTGAGCCAGCATTACAGAGCTAAGCCGACCTAGATTCCTAAATCTGAGAAATTATATGAGGTAATAAATGTTTATGGTTTAACCTGCAAAGTTTTGGGGATAATTTGTTAAGCTGCAATAGATAACTGGTATCTTCTGTCATAGGAATTTTAAATTTTGGTATGAGGGAAGAAATTAATATTTAATTTATGAATTCTTTTGTCAGATAAATTCTAGCCTTAAATTTATGAAGATATTTGTTTGTGTTTTCTTTGAAAGTCTTTTCACATGAATTCCTTTGTTATATTTCGCTTTCATATGGGTACCAGTATAATAAGGTTTTATATTTTTGTCCTATAATCTTGTGGAATTGTCAACAATAGCTGACATTTAAAAAAATACCTTCTTGATAGATTCTCTTGGGGTTTCTATATAAAAAAAACATGTACTAAGCACATAATGACTATTTCAAATTTTCTATTCTGCAATATTTTTTTTTCAAAGATTTTATTCATTCATTTGGGAGAGAGAGAGACAGAGGAAGCACAAGCAGGGGGAGAGGCAGTGGGAGAAAGGGAAGCAGACTTCCTGCCGAGCTGGGAGCCTGACATGGGGCTCCATCCCAGGACCCGGAGATCATGACCTGAGCTGAAAGCAGACGCTTAACTACCTGAGCCACCCAGCCACCCGACATTCTGCTCTATTTTTAAAATCACTTTCATTAAGATATGATTTATATTTAATTAATCAGTTTTAACGAGTTTTGACATGTGTATATTATGTCATCAGCACTCTAATTCATGATATAGGACATATATAAAACCCCCAAAGGTCTTTCATCACTCTTTGTAATTAATTGCCTCCCTCTGCCCTTAGTTCTTGGTAACCACTGATCTTTTTTTTTAACACTAAAGTTTTAAATTTTCTGAAGTTTCATATAAATGAACATGTACTATGTGGTCTTTGCGTCTGGCTTATTTCACTTAATATAGTGTTTTGAGATTCCCATGTCAATGAGTATATCAGTAGATGTTTCCTTTTTATTGCTAATTAATATTCCATGATATGGGCAAACTACAATTTGTTTATCTAAAGAAGATTTACATTTGAATTGTTCCAGTTGGTGGTTATGAACAAATCATTGATGATGATTCAAATTAAAATCTTCATGTGGACATCTATTCTCCTGTCTCTTGAATAAATATGTAAAAGTAGAGTTTCTGCATCAAATAGTAAGTGTATGTTTAACTTTACAAGACATTACTAAATGGTTTTCCAAAATGGTTGTATGTTCTCCATCTCCACCAGCAGTTTGAGTTCCAGGTGTTCCACATCCTTGCCAAAATATGGTCTGTCAGTTTGAATTTTAACTATTCCAATGTGTATGTAGTGGTATTTCATCGTGGTTTTATTTACATTTCCCTAATGACTAATGATGCTGAGTGTCTTTTCAAGTGTTAATTTGTCCTGTGTTTATTTTCTTTGGTACATTACTTATTTAGATATATTGTTCATTAAAAAATGGTGTTTGTATTCATATTATTGGATTATAAAAGATTTTTATATTTTATATTTACAAGTCTTTTGTCAAATGTATGATTTGCATATACTTTCTCCCAGAGTGTGGTTTGCTTTTTTCATTTTCTTAACATATTTTAATAGTGTCTATAAAATTTAATTTTGGTAAAGCCCAATCTATCAATCTTATGTAACTTGTGCTTCTTTGGTCCTATATGATAAATCTTTGATTAACCCAAAGTCATTAAGATTTCTCTTATCTTCTTCTTTAAGTTTTGTAATTTTATTTGCACTTAGATTATATTCTACTTCAAGTTAATTTTTGTAATTGGTGTGTGCTGTGATTGAGTGCATTTTTTTGTATATAGATAGGTGTGCTGGTACCATTTGTTGAAAAGACTCATTTCTCCTTTTAATTACCTTGGCACTGCTCAAAAATAAATTGATCAGAGAAAGATGGGTGCATTTCAGGACTCCCTATTCTGCTTTACTGATATGAGATAAATGTATATTTTTAAACTGTCAGAAGTATAAGAAGAAAATTAGGTCTCATTAAGTCTTTGCTTACACAGTTTTAAAAAAATGTTTCTCTTTAATCTTTCTGGAAATCATAGTGGTCCATATTGTGATATGAGACTCTAAAACTTTATTTCTTCTAAATGTATATGCAGTTATCACCTGCCATTTATTGACTACTTTTGCCTCCGATTTCAATTATTACCCTATCTGAACATTTATATCCATATCAATATATCTGTATCTATCATACATTATATGCACACACACTACATACATGGATTTCTGTTTTTAGGCTGTCAGTTTTGTTTTATTGCTCTAGTTTTCTGTTTCTATACCCAATATCATGCTGTTTTAATGTACATTACTGTAGTTTTGATTTATGGTAGAGCAAATTTTTAAAAAATATTCTTCTTTTTCAAAAATTTCTTGGCTATCACTTCACATTTACTCTTCCAGCTGATCTTTCTACATCTTGAAAAAGTATATTGCTCCATGATTTTTTTCCTCAGTAGAGAACTGCTAACACTTTCCTTTTGAGAAAGGGTATGATTGATTTTTTTCAGCTTACTTACATTAAGAGAAAGAGACTCCACAGGCTATAAAGGAATCAGGCAGAACAGGTTTGGGCATGTCTTCCTAGTGTAAACAGATCTGTCTACAGATGTGGTTCTGAAATAATGCATTTAATAATCATACAGTGTAATTAATGTGGTGTCCTCTGGCCCCTTGGCCCCTCAGCATCCCAGGAACTATAACTCAAAGTGTGTTTTCCAAAGCAAAGGGCAGAAGGGTTTAATAAGGAGCAGAACTGTAGAACAGCTTGATTTCCTACATCTTCTACTCCATGATTCAGAAATATTGTGTAAGGTATGTGAAACTAAAAGATGTTTCATATCTACTCAGAATTTCCTGATCATCTTTTGACTGCGGGAGCCTCAGAGTCAATAACTGCAAATTGGTTTTCATTATTTCTTTTTCATCATTCTCCACTGACAGGTCGTAAGACTAATAGGAATTTTGATTGGTTTACTGAGTCTAAAATTTTCTGGCTTCTAACCAAACTTTAGATATCATCTACAGTAATCTTTTGGGACATGTTTTCCCCTACATGCTATGCTACCTCTAATAACAGTGGTTTTTATGACTTGAGTATCCAGGGTATTAAATATGGATATATCTTTCTTCAGGATGGATGTTTACCATCATACATTGATGATGATCATGATGTATCTGCTGTGGTCATCTACCTTTAGAGAAGGACACAGCTGAGCTGTTCTGTCATGGTTCTGTCTATAATGCTGCTGGGGCCTATTGCAGTGAGAACAAGACTTTGTGTAGGAATGACAATGGGTGGGGCTTACAAAGCCATTAATTCCAAGATAGTAACAGCATAATTTACAAACTCCAGATAGAATCTGGGTCCAGGAGATTATTTTCCTGCTTAATATATTGTTGACATTTTGTTTTCATTTTACATTATCTGCATTAGCATATTTTAGAAATCAGAATAATCTATTTTTACATACCACAATATTTAATAAATGCATACCATTTTCATGTTTAACTGTTTCTAATATTTTGTCCTTTAAAAAAATTTGTTGAGTATATTTATTTTTTTTAAAGATTTTATTTATTTGTTTGTCAGAGAGAGAGAGAAACAGAGAGAGAGAGATCTCAAGTAGGCCGAGAGGCAGGCAGAGGCAGAGGGAGAAGCAGGTTCCCTGCCGAGCAAGGAGCCTGGTATGGGACTTGATCCCAGGACGCTGGGATCACGACCTGAGCCGAAGGCAGCCACTTAACCAACTGAGCCACCAGGCGTCCCAGTTGAGTATATTTAAATATAGTATTCATTGCTTATCAAAAGCATTTTACAATTTTCAGTTCCACTAACAAATAATATATGAGACTATCAATTTTAATATAACTGTAATCAACATCATATTTTGAGTTTTAATTTAATGAGTGAAAATTATTGTCATTTTATTCCACATTTTTATTAATAGGAATTTCAAGCATGTTCATGTACACTTATGACTTGTATTGTTTCTTTCATTCAGAATATCACAAAAGCAATATTATTTAATCTAGATTTAGAAAGATGGTTAATAAGAAGGGAGAAAGGATATTACTAACAGAAAGTTTAACAGTTGAAAAGTCCATAGAAGTGTATAAAACATGGGGAACAAGTGTCTGTGAATACAATATCTTAGCTATTATTCTGGTCTTTGTGTTTATTTTATTGATTTTTTGGAAATCTTTATATAATAAATATGTTAAGAATTTATATCTTTGTTGCAAAATTTTCCCTTTTTTTGTCCTTTTACGTTTCTCAATAGATGTGCATAACACAATACTTTGTGAAAAAGAAGTAGTTGTATTTATTTATTTTATAAGACATATTGATGATTTACTATTTCTGGACAATATTCTTATCTATGAGGATATAGCCATGCATAAATGGACAAAATCTCTGACTCTGAAGAGTTTACATTCCAGCTGACAGGACTGCAAAAGTTAAAAGTGAATATATAATATGTCACATTATGATAATTGTTATAAAGAAAAATTTATTTGGGTATGGGCCCATCTGGCTGGAGTACAGTAAGAGGAAAATGATGATGAAGTCAAAGAAGAGCAGGAGGCCAGACTGAATGAATTAGAGACTTATAGTCAAGAATTGGTTATTAACCTAGAGTGGAAGCCATTGGAAAGTTCTGAGCAGGAGTCATTCAATCCATCTTGCAGAATGAAAGGATTCCTTTGCCTGCTATGTGGAGAAAAGTCTTCAGGGGAATCAAGAGTAAAAGTAGAGTAAAAGTAGGCTATTTAATAATGTAGGAAAGAGATACTACACTGATCCAGGGTAGTAGCTATGAAGGTGGTAAGAAGTGGTCAGATTTGTGTATATCTCAAAGGCAGAGCTGAAAAAATTGATTTGGATGTGATGTTAAGAGTAAGAAGAGTGTCAGGAATAATTTTACCATTTAAGGGAAGATGCTAATTAATTCGAAGAATAGGCTTGTGATTTATTGGGATGAAGAAAATATCTATATTAGGATATTTGTGGTGTTGGGGAGGGAAGGTAAAAATTTGGTTTTGGATGTGCATATTAAACTTTAATTGCTTAGATATCATAGGAGATGTCAAGTACAAAATGGGATGAGTCTTGGGTTCAGAGGAGAGGTCTGAACTGGAGATTGTTCATATATAGTCAACATTTAAAGGCATGGGACTAAATGAGGTCACCTAAGGAATCAGAAGTCCAAAAGCTCTGTGTGTTTTGTGTATCTTTATCAATGAAACAATTATATACTGGGTAATAAAATGAAACATAATTGTCCACATTTACTCCCTCTCAAAAGTTGATTAATATTCCTGCTATTTTCTGCATTTAAGACAGGTACTATCTTATAAAATTTAGCTATATGAAGCAATTTTAGAATTAAAGAATTTTAAATTGGAGTGACCTTGAAGATATTTTTTTTTATAATCAAGGAAGTTAAAACCCAGGCAAATCATTTTTCTCAAGGTCACATTGTAGAACACTTTGCATAACAGTGTGATTTCGTCTTTATGATTTTAATCTCTCTTGGAGATTTTAACATTTAAAGTTATGTGTGATGTGGGTGTAACAGAGATAAGCAAAAAAGCAGACACGAAGTTTGAATCTTTCAAGTCCATGCAATATGGAAGCCAGTCTTCAAGGATTAGGCATCTAGGCTAAAATTAAGAAGTCAGGAAATGACAGATATTGGCAAGGAAGAGGAGAAAGGGGAACCCTCCTACACTGTTGGTGGGAAGGCAAGCTGGTGCTGCCACTCTGGAAAACAGCATGCAGTTTCCTCAAAAAGTTGAAAATAGAGCTACCCTACAACCCAGCAATCACACTACTGGGTATTTACCCTAAAGATACAAATGTAGTGATATGAAGGGGCACATGCACCTGAATGTTTGTAGCAGCAGTGTCCACAATAGCCAAACTATGGAAAGAACCTAGATGTCCATCAACAGATGAATGGATAAAGAAGATGTGAGATCTATATATTTAGATATCTAGATATCTATAGATATATAGATATATATATATGGTGGAATACTGTGCAGCCATCAAAAGAAATGAAATCTTGCCATTTGCAATGACGTGGATGGAACTAGAGGGTATTATGCTGAGTGAAATGAGTCAATCAGAGAAGGACAATTATCATATGATCTCTCTGATACGAGGAATTTGAGAGGCAGGGCAGGGGGTTTGGGAGGTAGGGAAGGAAAAAATGAAACAAGATGGGGTCTGGAGGGAGACAAACCATAAAAGACTCTTAATCTCACAAAACAAACAGAGAGTTGCTGGTGGTGAGGGATAGGGAGAGGTTGGTTGGGTTATAGACATTGGAGAGGGTATGCGATATGCTGAGTGCTGTGAAATGTGTAAACCTGAAGATTTACAGAACTGTACTCCTGGGGCTAATAATACAATGTATGTTAATAAAAATAATTAATAAAAAAGGATTAGTCGGGGTGCCTGGGTGGCTCAGTGGGTTAAAGCCTCTGCCTTTGGCTCAGGTCATGATCTCAGGGTCCTGGGATCGAGCCCCACATTGGGCTCTCTGCTCAGCGGGGAGCCTGCTTCCTCCTCTCTCTCTGCCTGTCTCTCTGCCTACTTGTGATCTCTGTCAAATAAATAAAATCTTTAAAAAAAAAAGGATGAGTCATCTGGAAATAAGATCCAGAATTAATATATATAACTAGGTTCTTTCACTGGATTTCTAACCAATCTCATTTTGTTGTTCTTTATTATTTCCTCACTATGTCAGCAACCAGGTCACTTTTCCATTAAAAAAAAAAAAACAACAACCCATATGGAGATACTAAGATATATAATAGATGTCAGTGTCTAGTTATGTTTCGTACTGTGTAAAAGCTACATTGAGTGAAAATTTATGCATAGAGCAGACTGGATTTTTGGGCAACAAAATGTACTGAAGAAAATTAATTATGAAATTGATATTGGTATCAAACTCTTCAACCAGGAGAAAATTAAAGTATTTTCTTACTATTTATCCTACTCCTCTGTAAGGGGGAGAGAACATATCTCTCTCTCCATATTTCTCTATAAGGACTTTCATTCCATTCCCAAGTAGGGAATAGTTTTGATGTAAATCTTCCAGCTTCCACTCTGTTCATTTATCTTTCTGGGGAAAGCCCATTGACCATGGTACTTCCATTGGCTGTTGGTTATGGTGCTTTTAAGATAAAAGTATTGCCTTTCTCTCTCTTCAGGCGGCAAGAAAATGGCTCCAGGGTCACAATTTGGGGGAATATGATGGGAGAATGAAGCATGTCAGAAGTCATATATTTAGGTGAGTCATCTTTTATTTCCTTCATACTCTGTGTTGATCTCACAAGTTGGGTAGAATCCCTAGGGCAAGGGCTGTGATTAATTATAGACAAACTTTTAACATCTTATATTATCCATTTATGTGCTAAATACCATAGTTTTCTTGGAAATTCTATAAGTGTGAGATTATTATTTAGTGGCTGGGCCAGAAGACCACCAAGCAAATCATCTCTCTTGTGAATCCTGAAGGAATGGATAAAGCCATATGGAGCAGCCAGAGTTTACAGAATCCTAGGTTGTTTCTTATTTGACAGATACTGAACAGAAGAGTATTAGGGTGGAGTGCAGACAAAATCATGGCCAAAAGAAACATCTTCTTAATGAAAATAATAGATTTGCTGAGTGAATTCTTTGTATTAGTCTTGACTTTCTTGACCTTTGAGTGAAATATAAAAAATTCTGATGTTAGGAAGTTAGAACAAATTTTCAAAAGAAGTGGTTAGCAGCATGAGAGCACAGAGGATAAAATGTTTGGTAACATTCATGGCAACATCTGCAAACAAATTTAGAGTAAATTAAAAAAATAACAAAACAGATACATTTCTTACTACTCTTACACAGACACATAATTTTAAACTACCTTTACCTGGAAAAAATACTACTTAAATTGGGGTTGATAAAGGTTGATAATTCCAAGAATGTGCTTTATAGCTCTAGTGGTTTTGAGTTATGTGTATCCAACAAAAGGTTTTGCATATTTTGGGCTATAGAATAATTGTTACCCATTTTGCATTCTTATTACTTAAAAATGTCAATTACAGGGCCTAAGCTATACTGTTTTGTGGTACCGTGAGGACATGAGCAATTTGCCTAGAAAAGAGTTAAGTTGTTATTTTACGTTATAGTTTCCTACCTCAGAATATCAAGGATACTCCTATATAGCATGTAGGCTTTGAGATTGGAAACTTCAAAAAGGTTTTTAAATTTACTGTCTTCATGTCTTTGATTGTTGAATTGAAAGGGCTGTCTGTTGTTGGTACTGAGTAGGCAGTCATACCCAGAGGGCAGATTAACCTCCATCTTGCAGAGCTCTTGGAACTTTAATATGTTGTTTGTCTGTGATAGAGATCTGTTCTCTCTTTTTGTGGGAACAACCACTTTATATCTCTTCCTCCAAAGAGACTACTATGTAATATATAATGATACATCATGGATGGTATAGCCTGGTAAATTATTGTTAAAAGTCCTAGTATGCTGAGAAGAGCTAGAGTATACATGCAACATTTCCTCTGGAAACAAAGAAATCTTTAATTTGTGTGAGGTAATAATTTTTCTTTTTTTTTTTCCCTGAAAGAAATCAGCATGCAGGAAAGGATTTGACTTATATAGGGAATCAAAATTATGCAAAAATATCTAAAATGCAATGTTATAAATTACTCTCTTAGAATAATTTTCAGATTGTTGGTGTTATTGTCTAGTGGATAGTGGAATAGATAATTTAAATGACATATTAGGAGGTACAAGACATTCAAAAAGGAAAAAAAAATAGGTGAAGAAAGATTATGGCCAGCTAATGAAGAAAAAATGAAAACCTAAACAGGGTTCTTTTCTGGTTTGGATAATATTAGATAAAAAGAGACATGAATCCAGATTTTAAAAATAGTATTATCATAGTTATTAGTTATGTTTTATGGGTGGTTTTTATTTCTTTGACATCAGTCAACTGTTGCTTTGAATTTGAAAAACAGAAACTGAATTTGGGACATTTATTTTAAAATAAATATTTGCTTTTGTTATTTTTAAGTTTTATATAATGGACTTTGATATGACTTTAGTGAAAATAAATGAGTGACTGATGTGATATCTCCTTGCATTCCTTGGAAGAAAACTGTATTGTGAAGATAAGGTTATAGAAGCTGTTATCTGGTTATTTAGGTATAATTGAAAAATGATTGAATTCATGATCAATGCATAGTCTTACTTTGGCAACTTTTGGAGAAAATGTTTGAAAAAAATATTTACTTGGTTTTGAGTTTTATGAGTGTGGAAAGAATACACATTTTTTATTTTTAAAGCAATCAAAAATACTTTTTTCTGTTGCTCTTTGTATATTGTACCAAAAAAACACTTTATTTTAGGATTTAGAGCTTTCTAGGTGATTGAACCTCATCAAGGGAATTTTTTTCTGGGTAACTTCTAAGGGTAAATGTGTTGTAAGGCAATAAAAATGTATCTTGTTTTTTTATAGAATACCTATTCACTTCATATGACTAGACTTGTGTAACTTTTAATGACTATAGAGTTTTAAAAACACATAGCATTATTTGATATTTATCTGTGACTTTTGCTGCATTTCTTTTTGAAGAAGTGGATAACTATACTTTTCCGGGAGGATTGTTTTTGCCTCATCTTTTTTTTTTTTTTTTAAAGAAGATACCACTTTTACAAATCAGCTGGAACAAACATTATATTGCTGTAGAAAAGTGACATGTGTTATCACTCTAAAGCCATGGAACACTGCAGTTAAGGGTGTTTCAAGTAGAACACAATTTGGCAGATTCCGTGTATCTTAAACAATTCTTGTAATATAGTTTTAAAACTTAGCCTAAAATGTCAGACATTCTGTAGAACCAACATTAAAATGTACTCCCTAGCAGTGTAGATCCTATCATTGAGAATGATTAATTATCACCTCATTGATTAATTAGTTATTTAACTCATATTTGTTCAACAGTTACATGCTGAGTGTTGATCATTTAGTGCTGTGCTGGGAGCTAAGTATATAGTGGTGAACAAAGCATAAAATCATTAGAGTTAGAAGAGTTTCAGGTAAAAATGTTCTCTCCACCTTTATTCTCCCCAATTTTTATACCTACTGTTTAGACTTAACATAGTGGTTTGGTTGGCAACAGGAAATAGAGAAATGATTTTGGAATTAGCAGATATGGGTTTAAGGACTCATTATATCATTTACTCTCTTCCTGATATGAGCAAATTACTTCATCTCTCCATGACACCTTCTTGTTCTCTTAGTTCCTAATAATGGCAGCCCTAGAATTTCTAAATGTGAAGAGACCAGGGATCAAAATTTGGTTGGAGGAAGGGCCTCTGGGGCTTTTCTTGGGACTGCACTGATGGAGCAAGCACATTTATTTTTACTTAGGTTGTATGTTTGTTTGGGATGGACTGATGGAGATTATGGTAGATGCTTAATCTCTCCTAAAGGACCCTTGGGCACAGCCACTATCAGAACCTAGCCCAGCATGCAGAACTTTGGATTACTCCAAACAGTGGTGTGTCCAGGATCACATGAGATAGAATGGGAAAGGGCATATATCTATATCTACACACATATATTTTATAATTACTTTTTTGAAAATTATATTCTGAAGGGTAATTCACGTAAGAGCTTGGGGGAAGGTTCTCTTCCTAAGCCTAAACCCTATACTTTTTCAGGAATCAGTTTTGTGGACCCAGAAGCCTCAATTAGTTTCTTCTCAAATAGGGAGTAGTTGTAAGAGTCCCAGAGACCTGCTCTGAGTACATCATATCTGGCTCAGGCTAACTTCTCTCAGAGGGGGAGAGATTTGTGAGGCATTTTACACAAAGCAATTCATTGTTTGAGCGACTCATTCAGGAAATTGCTTTTGCAGATCTGGTCTCTCATTTTTCGTTCAATCCTCTTTCTGTATCACTTTGGTATGTCTCTTTCTCTGTATCTCTAAAAGAGCATATAATGTTTTAAATTAGTCATTACCTAAAAAGCAGATTTAAAATGTATAAACTATGACTCAGATGTACAGAAATATAACTTTATTTTTCTGTAGCTGTGCCAAGAGCACTCTTTATGATGAACGCAGAAAATGTTTAATCTTGGCCACTTCCTCTTAGGTATCATAGAATTTAGATCAATTCAGAACACAATTACATGGCCAGTTGGGTCACTAAGCTCTTCAAGGGCAGTGAATATGCCTTAGGTCTGTATCTCCAGCACCTAGGAGATGATTTGAGAGAAGAAAGATTTTCAAAAAATGTTTATTCATGCAGAAGTGTTCTTCAGTTTTAAGTTTTTGATGTGCTCAGTATGACACACTAAATTACTATTAGAAACATTTGCTGGAAATAGGAGATAGATTTCTCCCCAAGTTTTAAATGTTAGTGACATTCAGAGCTGGGTTTCTAGGCCTTCTTCCCTTCTCATTCTAATATGTTTTTCCTAAGTGATATTCTCTATTCCTCTGCTTCCATTACCTTTCATATGCTACCAATTCCCAAATGAGTATCTCCAGGCCAGATCTCTCTTTTAAGTTTCAGACCTTTATATTCAGTGTCTACAGTCCTCTCTCCCAAATGAGACAGCATCTCAAACTGTCAAAACTGAATTCATGGTATTAAGCTCTAAATCTGTTCCTTCTCTAGTGTTCTGCAGGTCAGTAAAAGTATAGTACCTCAATCCATTTGCACACCTATTCATTCAACAAGTATCTACTGTGTGTCTTTAATGTGTCAGAAAGTGTGATAGATATCAAGAATGTAATAATGAATATTAAGGTCATGGTTGCTGCCCTCACTGATTTTTCAAGTCTTTTCCTTATCTTGTACCCCCCATACCTAACCTATTACCACATTATATCATCCTACTAGAAGACATACTTCAAATAACCCCACTTCTCTTCATCTCAACTACTACTACTACCCAAGTCCAAGTCACCATTATCTAGCAACTTCCACATCATCCCCATAAAGCTATTTTTTTGTGCCCATTCTTTTTTTTTTTTAAAGTAAGCACTGCACTCAATGTGAGGATTGAACTCATGACCCCAAAGATCAAGAGTTGTGTGCTCTACCAACTGAGCCAGCCACGCATCCCTTGTTGTACCCATTCTTAACCCCACTTCTGTTCATTTTTTCCACAGCCAGATTATGGTACAATTCCTCAAACTCAGTCCTTATAACCTCATTCTATGGACTAACATTATCGATGGGCTTCCTAGTACTCTTAGAACATGTGTAAAATCCTTAACATAACCCATAAGTCCATGGAGAGTTTAGTCACTAATTATCTCTCCACTTTGGTCTTCTACAGTGCTCCTCTTCCCTCTCTATTGTAGAGAGGTTTCTTTCAGGGCCTTGAGGGCTTACACTCACAAACTGCCTTCCCATTTCTGGGCTTTACCTGTGTTATTTCATACTGGAAAGCTAACTGCCCACTGCTCCTTGCTTCTAGCAGAGTAAATCTCATCCTCAGGGAAAAATCCTAATGATGCTGTTTATTCAGTGTCATTCCTCTGACATACTGCACCCTCCATGATAGCAGTGTTCTTATCTATTTTATTGACTCCTGTATATTCAACCCTAGCACAGGCCTTGGTACATTGCACCTGTGTGATAAATATCTATTGAGTGGATAAATGAGTTATTAATATTGAATGAATATTAAATATTCAGATTCCTAAATCTTAGCAGATGATTCCTGTTTAAATCGTAGTTCACTAAATCCTCTCTATTCAGTGATTTTTGTATCAGGAGAAAGACTTCCTCAGTTAGAGAAAGACAAATCCCATATGATTTAACTCATATGTGGAATTTGGAAAACAAAACAAATGAACAAAAGGAAAAAGAGAGAGAGGGAGAGAAAGAGGCAAACCAAGAAATAGACTCTTAAGAGAACAAACTGATGGTTGCCATGTGATGGATGAAATAAGTGATGGGGATTAAAGCATACACTGATTGTGATGAGCACTGAGTAGTATACAGAATTGTTGATTCACTATATTGTACACCTGAAACTAATATAACTGATGGGTCCATAATCAAAGGAGTGAGACTGATACAAAGCGAAGATCAAGCAAAGCTTTATTTCGCACCAAGCATCGAGAATCAAATCGACTGGTCGGGTCGGCCTCTTACAGAGAGGGCGACCCCTCCCTGCCTTACAGACTAACTTTTATAGAGCAAAGGCCATGTGGTTGAGCCTGGCCACACACAGGTGGCCAGTGAGATTGTAACACACAGAGAAAGCTGCACAGTCATGCTAGGCCACACGGGTGGCCAATTGAATTACAACTCACCCATAGTAGCTATTTGAACTAGCCTATCACCTTGGTCAGAATTGGCGCCCAAAAGGCAGGGCCCACACTCCTTGGTAGCTAGGGAGACAGTATGCACGCCCCACTGATTGGATGTCTCCACCTGGTCTGACCTGCCCTTGTATTTGGGCTTTGTTACCTGGGACTGGTTTCCCGGACTTGCTTTTAAGTAAGTTGCCTGAGAGGGTGGGTGGGCAGGCTCAGTTAATTTTTACTGCATAAACAACAAAATCACTGTTTAACCAGATGGAATCGCTCTGGCTAAATAGGTCCTTACAATAACATTATGTTAACTCTACTGGAATTAAAATAAAAACTTAATAAAAATAAATAAAAAAGTCTTCCCATAATTCCTAATGTTTTTCAGACAACTCTAGAAAAGGAAGATGGTGGGAAAAGTCTAACAATTTCACTTTTATAGTAGTTAATTCGATTTAAAAACATTTTTATTTCTATTTTGCTCAAATCATATTAAATGGCTTGGTATAAGATATCTGCCCAATAAAACTGTCCTTCACTGACTAAGATGATTAACATGAACTATTTCTCATTCCTGGTATTTCTTAATGCACTTTTACTTGCTGAGGCCTAGATATCCAGGGCTTTAGAGGGAAGGAAACACCCATAAAGGACAAAGGAGTCAATTTTCAGCTTTTGGCATCTGAAATAGGATTTTTGAGGCCAATTCCAGTGAAAAAACATTGAGAAACCTAAATATTTCATTTGAAAAGGCCAAAATGTGTTGAGAGAAAAGAAGCCAAAGCTGAAAAACAAGGATTGGAGTACTGTAAACTCATGGTGAGGAAGGCACAGGAAATGATACAAAGGTATTTTTCTACTATCCAGGAATAAGGAAAGACCTCCTTGAACTGGGGAAAAGAATTCTGGAAAGGGGAGGAGAGCAAGAGAGGTGGGTTGTAAGGACTTGTAGGTCCTCGCACTCACCTCACTCTGATAGTCTGCCCTCCCCACTCTTGATGTTACAACCTAAGAGGTTGGACAGGGATCAGCAAATATATATTTGAATCCTAAAGCAGAGGGAAGAGTTAAACACTTCTTGTATGGAATGCTGGAGAAAGGAAGTCTCTAGAGGGCCTCATGCCACATGGATTGGTGTAGTATAACAGGAATGGCAGTATTATGGGCTTAGGCAGGTAAAGGAACTGAAATACAATTTTCTGTGGCCAAACTGGCAAATAGGAGATTCAGAAGTTCACATAAGTTCCAGTGTAAGTCAAAAAAGTTTGAGTTCTGATGGACTGGAAGAGACCTAGATTCAAGTTTGGAGGACACAGAATATGGTAAACATCACAATTAGAGCCCATGGCAAGAATGACATTATGATGCTAGCACTCATCCTAAGGAAATGGGTAACCTAATTATATCAGGAGGAAAACAGAGGGATAAGAAGCCAACACTCAAAGACCAAGCAGGGTGTGATGATATAGTTGAGGTCAACACAGATTTAGAAAATGAAAATCCACTCTTTTACTGTAAGGATGATATATAGCAATCCCTTCATACCCAGATACAATCCCAGGGAAGAGGAGAAGTGAGGAGAGAACCCACAACAGAGAAGCATAACCTTGAGGGGGAGTTTGAATTTCGACTTGGAGGAGTTTATGTCCTGCATTAACTGCCACACCAAACCAAAAGTGAAGGGGCTGCCTTGTATAGTATGATGATTAAGATTTTGTTTATGGAGCCAATTTGACTGGGACCAAGTCCCAGATCTTCCCCTTACTAATGATGTAACTTTGCACAAGACTGTTTATTTCTCTGTGCCTTAGTTTTCTCACTTGTAAGGACTAAATACACAAATGTTGTAAACTGCTCAGAACAATGCCTGCCACATGGTAAGCACTTAGTGTCAGGTTACTCCAAAGGCATACAGGAAAACTGTAAAGTGTAGGTGGAAGGTTTTAGTTAGGATAGGTTTTGTGAACCAAGATTTGATTATTCCTGTGAAATCTGGCTAGGCCAATTTCCATTCTTCCAAGGGATAAGCACTCTTTCCTTAGATCACTGACCTTCCCGTGAAGAGTAAATATGTCATAGGTTAACTGTGAATACAACTGACCAAATTTCTAGTTAGTCTTCTTTTACTGATTTAGGCTTCTGCAGGAAACAAAATCTAGACACCGAATTAAAAATAAAAAAACACTAGAATTTTCTGTAGAAGTTTTACTCTTAACTCCTCTTAGAAGATGTAAATTAATCATGCATTTGATGATGTGGTTTTATTCCTCTCATGGACTGTCACATTCAATGCTATTTTTATTTAATTTGAGTACAATGTTACATTATTTTCCAGGGTACAACATAGTGATTCAGCTTCTCTATAGGTTATGCTATGCTCCTTATACAGTGCTTACCACAAGTGTAGATACCATCTGTCACTATACAACACTGTTACAATATCATTAACTATATTCTTTATGCTGTACCTTTTTTCCCCATGACTTAATCATTCCATAACTGGAAGCCTCTTTCCCCATTTTGCCTGCTATTCCTTTTTTTGTTTTGTTTTGTTTTTAGATTCTACATATGAGTGAAATAATATGGTATTTGTCTTTGTTAGTGTGACTTATTTCACTGAACATAATACCTTCTAGATCCTGGGTGCCTGGATGCCTCAGTCATTAAGTGTCTGCCTTTAGCTCTGGTCATGATCCTGGGGTCCTGGGTTCGAGCCCCACATTGGGCTCCCTGCTTGGCAGGAAGCCTGCTTCTCCCTTTCCCACTACCCCTGCTTGTGTTCCCTCTCTTGCTAAAATCTTAAAAACAAAAATGAAAACAAAAACAAAACCTTCTAGATCCATCCATAGTGTTGCAAATGGCAAGATCTCATCCTTTTTTTTGTGACTGAGTAATATTCTACCATATATATATATCTCCATACTTTCCTTATCCATTCTTCTATTGAGGACACTTAGGTTGTTTCAATGCTTTTGTTTCTTATCCTAAACCTGTTGTCTTTTGCCTAACCGAGAAGACATGGAGAGAAATAATTCTTTTTAACCGGTGTCACTAAGGTGGTTTGTCAGGCATTATGCTAAAGTCTGATGTGGGCTCTGGATTTATCAAAAAGAAAAAGAAATGGCTCTTGCCTGAGAAGCTCATCTGTTTAAGCATAGTTCAGTGCAGCACTGTAAGTTTTTTGATAAGGTGCCATGTTAGTATAGGGTGGTGAAATGTGCGTGTATGTGATTTGGTGAAAGTGGATATATATTATCTGCAGTTTCTCTATATTACTCTTTTTTTCAGTTTTGGAATGAAATTTTCCTAAGTTTCTCTATAGTTTCTAACATTTCTAAAGTTCCCAAATTTCCTAAAATTTAATAGATTGAAATGACCATAAAGGAACTCCATTCTTGTCCACTAACTTGGAGACCCCACTCTTATCCCTTTTCTGTTTCATTTTTAAGCATTTCATCCAAATTATGAAAATCTGCAAAGTGCCAAGGGCCAAGATATTGAAAAAATCTTGAAATAGTCTTTAACATAATGGAAACTTAGGGTATTTAGATATCCCTTAATAAAATGCCTCACATATTTTAGTTTTCTTTAGTTGTCTCTTGCCTTTTTCTTTTTTTTTAAGAGTGGGATTTAGGAATATAATTTATAAAACCTTCACTATGCAAAGATGAACATGTGGCTATTCCTGATGCTGTCCCTGGGAGAGTTGAGGTTCATTCTTTGAGATCCAAGGATAGGCACTCATTTTATTTGTGTCCATGCTTGAGCAGCCCTCTGTTGTTGCTGAAGGCTTCTGTACATAAAATAGATTCACAATGACTAGTGACCAGGAAGACCCAGCTTTTTCACTGTCAGGGTTTATCAGAGTTCTTGCATGGGATCCTATTCTGTTTTTTTCAGACTGTTATAAAACAGATGACCTTTGCTGATTGAAAAGGCAGAAACATAGATCTTCTGTTTAATATCTCAGGTTGGTCAACTACTAACTACCAGAGGGTGATTCTCACCCATCTACCCAAGACATGGAGAGAAATAATTGACCCAATGGGTCAAATACTCACTAAGATCCTGTTTTTCAGGTAGAAACACCTATTTCCATGACTGAGCAAAAGTAAGAAGCTGCTTCATTCCATTTTTCAACAATTTGAATCAATATGTTTCTTTTTTTAAAGAGATTTTATTTATTTATTTGACAGGGAGAGACACAGCGAGAGAGGGAACACAAACAGAGGGAGTGGGAGAGGGAGAAGCAGGCTCTCCACTGAGCAGGGAGCCCGATGTGGGGCTCGATCCCAGGACCCTGGGAACATGATCTGAGCCAAAAGCAGATGCTTAATGACTGAGCCACCCAGGAGCCCCAAACTGTTTCTTTTAAGGTAAACAAAAAGAGTTATTTTTTTCTTTTTTTCCTCAAAAAAATTTTTGTTTTGTTTTGTTTTGTTTTCTCATGGGACTTACATTGGGGATTTTTAGGATGATTACCACAAGGAAAAATGATCTCAAAATCTATTTGTCATGGCTCAAATAAGAGAATAAAAAATTAACTTCTGCATTTTTGTTTTGGTAGGAAGCATGGAATTCTATTTTTTTGAGGAGGGGGCAGAGGGAGAGGGAGAGAGAGAATCTTAAGCAGCACCCAGCACGGAGCTGGACATGGGGCTTGATCTCACAACTGTGAGGCCATGACATGAGCTGAAAGCAAGAGTCAGATGCTTAACCAGCTGAGCCACCCAGGTGCCCCACCCCACTTTAAAAAATTCTATTAATAAGCACACAGATAAACCTATTCAGGTAAGGAATACATCTGTGTGACGCTGTGTCCCTGTCTTGTGCAACAGTAATGTCAGAACAGATCAAATATGAAAGTATGGGGACAGGGTCAAACTTAATTTAAATGTAAGATGGTTTAAGATCTGCCCATCAATTTAACTTGGGATATAAGAGTTGGGAGTAAATTTAGATTTCTCTGCTCACAGCTTCTTTTTATTTCAGTTACATATTGCATATGGTAGCACTGGATATCTTTAAAATGAGGGAGACTAGAAGGATCTTTGAAGATCCTGGTTTAAGGCATTACTATCCCATACTTCTTTAACCTTTGAGGGACTAAGAGAAGTAAAACAACTGTAATGCAAATTATACTGTTATCATTTTACACTAGTGGAATTTTAGAGCTTTGAGTCAATTTTGTTCCCAGTATCTCCTTTTGGCCCAGGATATGTTGTTATCTAGACAATCTTGGACTCATGAATTATGCCCTGTTAATAAAGCTGTGTATCAGTGGAGGCTTCACGGATCTCCCTGCAACATTCCAGTGCCTTATAAATATTAAGGTAAGGGATTCATCTTTATCATCAAGGTTAAGTGCCTTTGAATGTATTGCCATGATCTATACTTTCTGGAAGTCCCAAAGCCCTTTTGAGAAAGTGCAGGAAATCATTTTGTTGTTGTTGTTGTTGTTATTCTTGTGTATGCTATATTAAGATAACCAGTTTGCTTCATAACATTGAAATATAATATTAAGCCTCTGAATCTTAACATTTTATACTAATTTACTAAGTGACTAGAAGCTATATTTATCTTTTACCTCATTTCTTAAAATTTTAGTTTTCTTATTTGGTCTCTTTTTGAACTCCTACATCCCTGACAAAATGTGAAATTAGATGTTGGTTCAGAACCAAGGCAGCTTTAAGGAATGGATAGATTAATAAATATGAGAAGAAATTCATTAGCAATTATGGCTGAAGGGCTATGACGTTCTTCTTTTGATTCATTGAACCTGCTTTATATTGACAATAATTACAAATAGCGATTTTACTGTGAAATTAAGGACAATATACTTTTGATGGACTTGTTAGGTGATATGTTGAAAAGTTCTAAACGTGTAGCTCTAAAAAGAGCTACAACAGGCAGTTTTCACTGTGAAAAACCTATTTCTACTACATTGCCCATTACTTTTTTGCCTTTTTTCCTGGACTATAGAGCTGCTCCTCATACCATTTTCTCATTCTCTTTCTGGTATAATAAATAACATATGGCAAATATCAGTGTTTCAGTGCAGCTGAGGTAACTTGCCAGATTTCCATGTTTGTCTGTCTCCTGTATGGTCACTTTTACATTCTTCATCCTGTTTCACAAGTAGAAATGACATACCAATGGATACCAACATTGGCACCAATAGATCAGGTGTTGGGCTGGTGACCCCCATGGTGAGGAGTTTTCATATTTCTCTCTCCTGACTCAGTGCAGGCAAGGGGATTTGAGCAAGAGCCAGGACATGTGGCAGCCCTTAAGTTTCTTCCAAATTTTATAAGCTTAGAGTCTAATATGGAGTCCACCCTTCTTTCACTGGCCTTGACATCATAGAATTTACACTACCACTCTGCCCTTGAAACTTGGAAATTGCCTATTATCCAGGTCATTGGAAGAGTTTGCTTATTGATTCTGAAGCTGTTATTTGGTAACAATTCAAAGTGTGGTGTAGAGACCTCATCTTCCAAATACTGTGCTGTGTGCTCTCTCCTACACAGCAGGGTGTAATTTTGCTTGTGGTATATGCAAGCACCTTTTCCCAGCATGCCCTCATCTAAGCATACTTTTCCTTGTGCCAGACACTATTATGCTCTATCAATTTAATATTTTCAAGCCTTTAGTTATGTGGCTGTGCCAGGTATGTCTAATTTTTCTGTTCATCTAAAAAATAGCTTTATGTTATTATAAATATAATGCACATTGGGAGATGGAAATACACTGTTCATTAGGTATACCAGTACAAACCATTGGCCTCTGGCCATGCTTCTCTAATGGTGTAATTTCCATACCCCCAGGGATATGGTTCTGTATCCTCTCTTTATTTTGAAGGTCATAATTGTAAACACATGTCTTTGACTGGATACCTTATATCAATAGCCTTCATCCATTCTGCCAGAAGACGTGCACAGTGCAATGCAACATCAAAGGAAACCCAATGAAATGTTGGTCTATTATTTGAGATATATTTGGGCTTGGCTCATACTAACTTATTGCTAGATTTGAAAATCAAACCGTAGGCTAAGGTTTTAGGGGAGCAACCTGAGTACTAAATAGATGAGATAAAAAATTACAGAGTAAAAAGATTTCATTGTAGTCATCTGCATGGCAAAACCACAAATCTCGTACACATAAGCCAGGATCTATTATCAGTCACATGCATTTAGTTTATTAACATTATAATTTCCCAGATCTGTCTGAACAAATTTGTGAATTTTCAGTGAAAAAGTTTTTCTGGTCTCTATATTTACTTTAGTTTAGTGGGCATCATTTGTGAATCTGTGGCCTTGGTATATTCAATACAAACTAGTTACAAGTAAACACACACCAAATTCTCTAGTGGTCACTTGGCTCAGCATGAGTTTTAAAAGTTTATCAACGATTGATCACTCTGGATATTGTTAAAGTCTTCTTTCATGTACAAATGTACTCCTAAACAACACCCTACTAAATTATTTCCCTAAGAGAAAAAAAAAATCTATTAATAGTGAGTACTAGAAACTGAAATAAATGTTTTTGTGTTCATATAAAAATCAGTGATTCTGTTTTCTCTGTTTTGTGTTATAAATTCTTATTAGATAATGTGGCTGTGCCAAAACAATTCAAAATTTTTAAGAAATATTTTTTTTTCCTGAATTTTATAGTTCTCATCATGAAAACTAAAAATCTTCTGTTTTGGGGGTTGTATTTATTTTTTATGTAGTGTTCTTGTAGAATTCCAATAAATCTGCAATACTCCATGGAAGTCCTGTCTCTAATATTAGTGCTCTGTGCTTTAGGGAGATGCTGTGGGAAACTTTCTAACAGTAATGTAGAAGCTAGAGTTTGATGGCATGCTGACAATTATGTGGAAGAAGGTGGGCGTGGTGCCTTCATGATTGGTGCCAGAATAGCAGATGTCATGAGCCTTTGTTCATGAGACACATTTGTGTCAGCTGGCCGTATTATGTTATGCAAAGAAGGCTGAGACCTTATTCCCCAGCTCATACTCCAGGACACATGATTTAAGAAAGGTCTCTTTTAGCCAAGAAAAAGGCATTTTTAATTTGGAAAATGACTTCAGAATGATTGACATTCATCAACTAACATACTACATTTTCCCAAATGCTTAATAATGCATTTTTACTAATAAGAAATCAGAGCAAGTGACAAATGTTTCTGTAAGGATTTAATCACATTGTGGCTAAAAAGGGTGATGCACACAAAATTTAATTATAACTAAGTAAATTTTTAAGAAGTTTTGGGGGATTCACAAGATGATTAAATTTGAGGCACTAATATACCCAGCAAAACTTGTAAGTCCTTGCACCAGTGTTTCCTTAAATTTTTCATGTAATGCCACCCACATAAAATGATACTGTCTCTATGCCACACTAGAGTAAAAAGACAAAGCTATTGAGATCAAAGACGGGGGTGAAATGCTGTTTGTTTGCCCTAAAAGGTGAGGGAATTGATAGCCGTGTGTGTCTTTAGATTGTACATTTCTTTCTTTCCTTTCCCTTTCCCTTTCCCTTTTCTTTCCTTACTATCATTTGTTTCAGGTCAGTAGGTAAAGGAGATATGCATTTTCTTCTTGGATTTCTCAGGATTTCAAGGGATATAAATTCAGGGCAAATTATTCTCACTTTAAGATCTTCTGTTTCAATTAAAAGGCTTTCTATTAGTTTGAAAACAAATAGAGCTTATTTCTTTAAAACAAGTCTAACTGTGTTCTGGTGAGCCCACAGTATATAACAGAATACCATTGGGCTGATTAATAATCATATTATAGAAACATGTTAAAAACAAGTGAAAGTAAAAGTTGGAAATGAAAATAACGTGCTGGAAGGTTCGCAGAAAATTTCAGCTTTATTTGACCCAATTTTAATTGATGCTTTATTTCTTGGCATTTTGAATCATAAACATAAACAATTCATTCTTGGCTAGGTGGCTTTTAACCTTGCATTTTAATAAATTAATTCCAATGTGTTGGTTCTTACAGATATTTGAAATCCTCCTTTCATTTTTTTCATTTCTTTCTTTACTCCATTAGTTTCCTCAATCACTTCTGATATTCTTTCCTTTCTCCCTTTTTTCCCTTTCTTCCTTAGAGAAAGAATTTCTGAATTTTAAAGCCCGTCCCTGAAAACAAGAGCAAAGACCTAACATTTGAGAGGTGGTACATACAGGAGAATCACTATAACTATGGCAGTTTTTATGTTTCTCTTTATTTTTTGGTCTTTATTTCAGAAAGTTAAAAAATGTTGAGTTCATTAAGGATGACTTTCATGTGGTTACCTTATGTTGTAATAAAGAATTTCATAAAGATGGAATGCCATCTAGAAATGGAGTTTAATTTAGATTATGAATCAGGTTAAGGTTTTCAGTGTATGTTTTAATTATCAAGGGTATCCCTCAGTCACAGTTTAGATTTATTCAGTTTCTGTTCTTCAAACATTTTATATTTAGCAACCTCTAGAAGTTATTATTCATTTATTTGATTTATAAAATGCACTCATCACCCTGGCCCCTGGGCATATTTACAACAGTGATGCAAACTTAATTAATACAATATTGCTTGGTTTTTCCCCAGCAAGTGGATTTCCTCACCTCCCTTCTGTAGCCACCATGAATCAGGAGAAGAGCCAGTTGGAACATATGAACCATGCAACTGGGCTTTCAAGGAGAAATTTAAGTTATTTTTATACCGAGAGAGGAAATAAATAGATCTGTGCATATCTTTCTCTTGCTGGTCAGGTGGATGGAATCTCCAGGGATATGCTACTTGACCCACACAGCTAGGGTTATGTGTCCCTCATCACCCTGGAAAAAAAGCTAGGAGGGTAAAAATAAATTATATAATACTTCATATTAGGCAACCAAGAGAACTGGATTGCAAAGGGCATGAATAGCCTGCATAGTCAATGTCTTTTGCGTTTTTTCCCCCCCCAGACTTAAGTTATTGTGGGTGCAGGATAAGGATAAATAATGGTTAAATGCTCAAGCTGGAGTCATCGTTCTTTGGTTTAAATTCAGATCTTTTTAAGGTTTTTCATCTATAAAATGAGGATATAATGGTATCTCATTCACTGGATTGTGTGGATTCAGTGAGAGAATGTGTACAAAGTCTAACAGGCATGGCACATAGAAAGAACTCCAGAAAAATTAGTTGTAGTTTTTCATGGAGTTTATAATTAGAGTATTCTCTGCCACAGAGGAGGCCTAAATGACCAATTTTTGGGTCCTGTAACTCACACATTAAATTTTCTGGAGAAACTCATTGTGGTACTACATATACACTGAGCTGGTTGTTACAAGGATTTTAATGCAGTGTTGACAATGGTGTTGACAAAACATGAACCTAAAATCTCTCCACTACACTGTATGGGTGAGTATGACCACCCTCATAAGCTATTTGCAACATTTCCATTTACCTAATAAGAGAGAGAGACATTATATATAAGGAGAAGTATTCCATTAATTGCTCACAATAGGAATGAGTTTCATAGAAAGATAATTTGGGGGCTACAGGGAATATAGTAATACATAAGAAACTTTGGAGGATATGTTGTCCTGTGAAACATTTATTTTATTCCAAGGTAGACACACTGGGTGAGGACCTAGGATATATATTTTCTTCTATTCCCAACATTTCCTCTGTAGCTCCATTTTGTGTCTGCCAGGATACACACCTGACTCAAAAGAGCTGTCTCAGCTCTATAGGAATTTGTGGAAAATGAGTCTATTCTCAGACCCAGTCTGTGGTTGAACTAGTAGTACCTGTGGGAAGATTGGGGCAGGAAGGAGTTTATGCCCTTGTTACTTATCCTTTGGCTCATTTAGAACCCAGGTATTAGATCCTGTTTAGGATTGTATGTCCAGAAGGAAAAAAATAATTGAATAATTGTGGTTTTGATTCCTTTTTTTTTTTTAAAGATTTTATTTATTTATTTGACAGAGAGAGATCACAAGCAGGCAGAGAGGCAGGCAGAGAGAGAGGAGGAAGCAGGCTCCCTGCCGAGCAGAGAGCCCGACGCGGGGCTCGATCCCAGGACCCTGAGATCATGACCTGAGCCGAAGGCAGCGGCTTAACCCACTGAGCCACCCAGGCGCCCCTGTGGTTTTGATTCCTTAACTCCAAAATAATTTAGTTAAAAAGAGAGAAAATTGATCTTATCTGATTATTCACTGAATAAGCATTTATAAATAATTATATGAGTACTAAATGTATTTCCACTTTTTACCCACATTTTTAAAAATAATTCGGTCGTGTTTTCTATTTTTTTGTTGCTTTCATATCAAAATGCATGGTGTACTTGTATTGGTAACATCTCTCATTCAAACTCTATGATTTTTAGCAGCTAGTATTAGATTTTTATTGGGATATAAAGATAACTTGTTCCTTCTTCCTCATATTTAGTTGGGAATAGTTGATTAGATAGATTTTTGTCAGCCCTTTTGACCTCTGAGGGAACTCAGAGCCCTTTTCTTTTCTCATCTCAAGGATTACCTCATTTGCAAATACACCACATTCTACATTGAAGAGGTGGGAGTGTGGCTCTGGATTGACCAAAATGACAGCCTGTGTCGGAAAAGTGTGCTTTCTCTTTTCCCATGGTCTAGGTAACGTAGGCCTGAATCCTCTTCCTCAGTATTTTTTCCCTTCCCTCAGTCCAGAGAACGTGTACTGTATAGAAAAACCTACCCTAGATATTAGGAAAAAATTCTCAGACATTTCTTTCTCTTGGCATTTTATTCTTCACAAAGGTGGGCCTTTATTTGCCTTGGATGGGTAGATTTGAGATTTGGGTTTGGGCTTTATGTTGAAGGCTGGGTCCCGGCTTGATGTTGAAGGTTGTTTACTTAGATCCTCCTAGGAGGTTGGGTTCTCCAATGAGATGTCAGTCATCTCACTAGAATTCTATAATGGGATTTGAGGACCAAAATGCCTGTTAGTAATAAAGGTTTTTTGGCCTTTGTCATGGTCTTTGAGGGCTTTTTGGTAAGGGGTGGCTGGTGAAAGGCAAAAGTGAGATATTCCACAGCCCTTTGTCACTACCATCTCTTATGTAACCCACATATACTCATCTATTGGTGTGTATAAATAGTGACCTTTAACTACTACTGAGTGGGGTGGATGGTTTTTATTTTTTCAGGATCATCACTTGGGAAAATAGGACTAAAATTTATTGGTGATTATTATTTTCTCTTACTCAGTAATCTGCAGAGTATGGCTGGTCCCATCATTCGATTTCTGTTATCTTCATCTGCATAGGCCATAGAGTTCATTACTAAATAAAGAAAACTGTATCTGAACCCATGGGGGAGGGGGGGAAACAGTGGGGAGGATCTCTGTTAAGATGGAGATGTCTGCAAAATGTAGCCATGGGAATATGCATAACATCTTCTCAGGGAGTGTCTAGAGTGTCTGCCTGGTGCTAATTCTCTGAAGGAAGAGAACTGAATTGCATGTGAAAGAAATTGTAGAAAATTTCCCTCTTGGAATCTGAAATTTTGTAACACTCCCAAATTCAATAGAAGATAGAAGAAAGATTATATGAATTTATTAAACAGAATGTGTTTGAATTTATCCCATGTCTAACAACATAAATATGAAATAAAGGAAGACATCCTCACACCACTCAAAACACATTTATTTAACAAACACTAGTTGGGAGAGGATGTGACCCTTCTCAGGTTCTAGTCCAGACACTTATTGGAAAATGGGGTAATCAAAAGCCTCCCAAATTCTCAGATTCTTTGGGGTACAGCTGAATTTGTGGTTTTACTTTTAATGTTCAGTGGAATGCATGATGAATCCTATCCTGTATCTTTCTGTCAGCAAGAAGTTTTCCACCATGTGTATTGGAACTAGGCCTGTTATTCTTATTAATTCTTTGCTATTACAGTAGCACTATGCTAATTCTAACAGGCTGGTCAGTGCCATATTTTTTCCCAGCCAACACCATTCTTAGACTCTCAGGCAGTAGATGAATGAGGAATGGTGTGATGATATATTTGCCTTCATTTAATTTTTATTGTTTGGATATTTACACTCATTAGCATGTATGCAACCAGACACTGTATGCTGTGCTATTCTCTTGTGTTTTGTATGAGAAGACATAGTTATGGAAAATATAGTATAATTTTTATTCTTTAGTGGTGGAAAGAATTTGCAAGTGAAACAACATGGAAGCTTAATATATAACAAAAGATGAAAATAAAGAGAGAGGGGACTCAGTGTCTCTAGTTCCCCTTCTCCTTGTATAAGTCCTAAGAAAAATTTTTCCTTAAGTACATGACAATTTGTTAAACGCTTGAAGGAAAGTGAAATGTTTAGATATAGATATGCAGATTTAAAAAAGCCAGTGTGCATACTGTTGCCTCAATGGAGAGACAGACAAATATTTTAGAAAATGTTACTTTTAGCCTTGTCCTCTAATAGCTCCCCCCCAACCTCTCATCAATAAAAACCTTTTATGTATTCCCATTTCATTATCTCTGGGCTTACCCCATTCTCTGCTCTTCTCCTTTGACTTGTACCCTAAATTTTCCTCTTGCCTGCCTCTTAACAATCTGCCTGTTTGTGTATGCCTGCAGCAACTTTTCCCATTCCACTCTGGCATCTCTCTTGGATGCATGCTTCGTAGCCTGCCTCTGTACCACAGTCCTCTCCCAGGATGAAGCACTCTACCCTGAGCTGGCAATTTGGGTAGACTCTTTTTGGGGCCTCTGTCTACTCAAAGTGTGGTTGGTATAGCAACATGGATATCACCTGGAGTTTGTAGGAAATACAGAATCTTTGGCTCCATCCTACACTGACTGAGTCAGTCTGAATCTTATTAAGATCCCGGTTCATTTCTTTATTTGAAAAGCAGTGGTCTAGGAGGTAAGATCTTACTGGAGCATGGAGGGAGTTCTCCATCACTTGATGCTTGATGTCTGTGTAGCTCTTACAGTGGAAGTAGTATTTTGGTGATATTAGGAGAATGAGTAGGGATTTTCCAGGGAGGGGAGGGGGGATTGTATGGTTCTCCAGAGAGAAAGAATCAGCATATGAAGAGATTTATTATATTGGTTTACATGATTCTGGAGGCTGGGAAGTCCCATAATTTACTGTCTGCAAACTGGAGACCCAGGAAAGCCAGTGGTGTAGTTAGAAGGCCTGAGAGTTAGAGAGCTGGTAGTAAAGGTTCCAGTCTGGGTCTGAAAGCCTGAGAACCAAGAGTGCTAAGAGCAGGAGAAGATCAGTGTCCTAGCTCAGTTGTCAGGCAGAATTAATTTAACCTTCCTTTACCTTTTTGTTCTATTTAGGCTCTCAGTAGAGTGAATGATACCCGCCCACAGTGGGAAGGGCCATCTGCTTTACTCATCTACTCATTAAAATGTTAATCTTTTCTGGAAACACCTTCATAGACATATCCACAAATAATGTTTAACCAACTGCTTGGGCATCTTGTGGCCCAATCAAGCTGGCACATAAAATTAACCATCACAGTATCCCATGCTGGGAAAATAGCATGTGGAATGACATAATTGGGGAACTATTAGTTCAATTTTTCTAGATCATCATATGTAAAAAAGGAGATGGGTACCATGGTTTTGAAACATGGTTATAAATTCTTTGATATTACTTCCATCAAGTGTGCCTTGAATCTGGGTGGGCTTGTGACTGCTTTGTCCAATAGAGTATAGTAGAGGTGATACCATCTGACTTCCAAGGGTGGGTCATAAAAGGCCATGTAGCTTTTACATGTTTATGAAACCCTGAGCTGCCGTGTAAGTTGTTTGAATAACCTGAGGGTGTTGTGCTTATATGCATTAGGATTTACTAATGGTTAAGATAGGGAAATATGATGTTTTCAAGGCCATTGGCAAGGTAACTTACTTAAATAGATGATCACAATATGTTTGAATAAAAATGATAAGGTTTTGGGGGCAGGAAAGTGTTATTTGGAATGGAGAGAATAAAAGTGAAAACTACTATCTAGGAAGAAAAATTTGCAGGACTTGGTTGTTTAGATGTAAGTATTGGGCAAATATTACCTCATTTGGAAGATTGGATTACTGATTTTGCCATTTATAAAAATAATAATGTAGAGAGAAAAGGAAATGATTTGTTGGAAGAGAATGGGTTTATGTCTCAGGACCTATCCAGTTAGGTATAGACAGAATTTGGGTTCAGATTAGTACTAATTAGTGTATAAGTCCCAATTTTAAATGTGCTCTTCATGCATGCTGATTCTGAATAATTGGTGGTGACTGTCTGGAAGACTGAGTTGAGGATTCTGAGAGTGGTCTTGCCTTAATTGGGGGAAGAGGCATCATCAGTGATTGATGTTTACCTGGAGTAAGGCCAAGGAGAGCTATGAGTTGCCTGATGTCTATCTGGCCACTCACTTAGATAGTAATGGTAGGCACTGTCAAGATGTTATGCCATTGAAAGGTACTGATAATATTTATCTCTCTTAAAACCTGCCCACACTTTGTTGAGTAAAATAAGCCAGAAAAACATTTCATTTAAGCAGTCATTATTTGTGGCATGTTGTTCTGTGGGGTTGGACCCACTATGATCCTGGACCCGAAGGAGCTGGCTGTGGTGAGGGAGAATCTTTGACTTCCTGCTAGGTAAAAAAGTGATGGAAAGAAGTAGAATCATGGAATTATAGAATTGGAAAGAAATTTGGGGCCTCTTATTTTACTGAGAAGGATTGAAGCTTGAGAAGATGTGCCTTGCCTAAGATCACTTAGCTTTAGAAGCTCTGCAGTTGCTTTGAAATCTATACAATAAATTTTTCCTCTTAGGACAGAGCCAGTACTGGAAGCCAGCCTAACTGCACAGTGATGACATTGGCTTATGATAAACTGGATCAATTGCACGTCAGATAGAAACTACTATGTAACTGTCCGAGGTGAAGCAAGGATTCCTTCCACACTGAGGATATCTATTCCTACCGATGGCTATCAGAAGCTGGTCTGTTGCTAGCTGTAGAGCCCAGAAGATACCTTGAAATTTTCAGGGAAGGATAATAGATGGTTGGGAGAGTTTCCAGAATGGTGGTTTCTGTAACATCTGTAGCCTCAGAACGTAGGAAGAGCAAGCACAAAATGTGTTTTTGCAAATGTTTTTCATGGTTTTACAACCTAAGCTGTTTAACAGATTGTCTTGCTTAAAAAAATATGACTGGTTTTAGCTGACAGGTTGGATTTTATGAACTGATTGATCCCAGCTGCCAATTGTCAAGGCCAGAGGATGTTCCAAATTGGCAGTCCCCAAAGACCTTGAGTTGATTGGTTTAGAGTGGGGAAAGGAAGATTTGGGGGTGGAGAAAATAGAGTTTTATAAAACTAATATGATTTTAAAAGTATTTGAAGTACAAATATCCTTTAGAACATACAAAAAGCCATAGTAGTCCAAACTTTATTCTTCTTTGTGGATTGTTCTAAAGATTTCTAGGGTTAGGTACCCTTGTTTCTTATATTTTCTAAGAGTAAAACTATACTCCTATTTACATACTGCAAGGGACATGTACATCTTGACTCCTCCAAAGTTTGAATTATGTACTTTCTTAAGAAGGAAGCTATGTTTTGAATTCATGAAAATCTTTTCCTATTTTGCCCAAAACACTAAGCATCTACATCTTAAAGACATGGTGGGGAATTTTACTTGGCTAGATTCTTGAGTGGCAAGTGACACAGTTGTTTGAAATTCAATTTTAAAATTTTATCGTGAGATCAAAATCCATATTTGAACATATTATTAACAATACTAATAATGCGGACGCCTGGGTGGCTCAGTTGGTTGGACGACTGCCTTCGGCTCAGGTCATGATCCTGGAGTCCTGGGATCAAGTCCCGCATCGGGCTCCCAGCTCCACGGGGAGTCTGCTTCTCTCTCTGACCTTCTCCTAGCTCATGCTCTCTCTCACTGTCTCTCTCTCAAATAAATAAATAAAATCTTAAAAAAAAACAAACAAAAAACAAAACAAAACAACAAAAAAAACAATACTAATAATGATATTGATACCTCTATTTATTTTAACTTTTATCGCTTATCTCCCATGATTGGTACCTATCTCATAGACTTGTAAATATAAAATGAGCTAACCCAAGCAGAGTGTTTAGAATAGTGCTCGTTACATAACTAATGCTTGATCAGTGCTATTTTTATTACAGAAAATAACAATATGGGGGTAATGTTACAAACGCCATTGGTCAAGTATGTGATAAACCTCTGAATTAATTGCTGAAGTGCAGCTTAGCTAAAAACATCAATGATTGCTTTCAGAGGATCCCATGCTTATTATTTAAATAGTGTTTAGAAAAGATCATCTGTGATTGGTCCAACTATATGATGAGATTACCAATATATAGTTTATGCGTATTGGCATTTCTACTTGTAACTGTATTTGTAGTTAAACTGGCCCTGGTGTTCTGGATTTCACCCAGTACTGGATTTTCTAGAGGTGAAGCTTTGCCTGAGACATAACCTTTCAAAATATTAATTAGGTATCTGTTGGTGATATTGTCTACTTTATCTACCTTCTTATTGCTTAAATGGAGGTGCCCATCTCTCTTAATTAAATATACATGGCCCCATTGGAACAAAAGTCATAGTTCTTTTTTATTTTTAAAGATTTTATTTATTTATTTGAGAGAGAGAGAGCATAAGCAGGGCAGAGGGAGAGGGAGAAGCATACTCTCTGCTGAGCAGGGAGCCCAATGTGGGGCTTGATCCCAGTACCCTGAGATGATGTTGAGAACTAGAGAAGCTATCCAAGTAAAGATCATGACCAGAGCCAAAGACAGACGCTTAACTGACTGAACTATCCAGGTGCCCCAAAAGTCAGATAGTTCTGATATTGAATTAGGTGAACAATGAGGGGCATTGTCAGTGCTACCAAACTAGTTACCCTCTCTCAAAGGGAAATCATAAAATGGCAGCGCTCAGTACTCACTCACTTTCTCCAAAGAAAAATTCCCATTGAAGGGAAAATTTTACCAAGTCTAATGAACAATAAATATTTTAAGAAGTCAAAGCATCTTGAGCTTCACTTTCCAGAAGAAAGCACCCTGTAATAAAATGTAGCATTGTCTAAGTCAATTAATATATATGAATAATTGGCTATTAGGAGACTATGAATTTTGTTATTCAAAACACAACTGATGTAAGTAAAAACAATCAGCAGGTATTGCTTCAAGTTATATCTTAGCCACTTTGTAGTATTGTGACCCTGAGCTTTATACAAAGTTCCTTATATTTTATCATATAGATATTAAATGCTTAGTATTTATTATTTTATTATTTGGAGTTAAATAAAGTTAAATTCTAAGACTATGGCTAAATACATTTTATTTTTTAAAGATAATGTCTGGACTCAGTTTAAGCTTACTCTAGCAGAAAAAAACCACAATATTTGGAATAATCAAGATAGTATTCGCCAAAACTTTCTGGTCTCCCCTGTTCTCCCTACCTCTCCCCCAATACTGGAGAAAAATATATGATCAGGAAAAGGAAAATCAAATCAACTAATTATTGTGTGTTGCATAAAGGACTTATATGGAACTATTTCTGGTAGGCACTATTGGGAAGACTCTACCATCCCTTCTAAAAACATTTCATATAAGAAAAATTATAATGAAATATATAGTAAATCTAAGACAACAAAGCTTGGGTGCTTACTATGTGTTAGGTATTAGGCCAGCCAATTTATATTCTGTACTTTATCAAATGGGTGCTACTATTATAAATGTTTAAGAAATGAAGAAACAGGCTAGAGAGATTATGTAAATTACCAGGATCACAGAGGTATAAATAAGAGAATTAGGACTCTGCTATAAGCTGGAGTGGTCTGGGAAGTCTCAGTAGAGGAGATATGAGTGTTATCAGCTGTGTTCCTAAAGATGGAAGGATGGTAGCAGGTAAATACAGATATATCAAGCTTCATAATGCATTTTTGTATTAAGTAGTTGACCAGTTTGATTCAAGTGATGTGTTTTGGAAGGTGAGTGATCAGCTTTTTTGAGGTGTAACTGATACATAATACACAGTGAATGCTTAACCTATATAATTTGATGAGTTTTAAGCATAAGTACACAACTGTGAAACCATCACCACAATCAAGATAATGAACATCCCCATGGCTGTTAAAGTTTCTTAGAGCACCTTTGTAATTCCTTCCTTCCAGTCCTCCTAACTTCCTACCTCTGGATTCTTAGGCAACCACTGATATGCTTTCTGTTACCGTACATTATTATGCATCTTTAAGAACTTTATAGAAGTGTTTTTATCTGGCTTTTATCACTCAGGATAATGATTCTGAGCTTTTTCTATGTTGTATATATCTGTAGTTCATTATTTTTCTTGCTGAGCAGTATTTCATCAGATGGATATAGCACCATTTGTTTTTCCATTGACCTTTTGTTGGGCATTTGGATTGCTTTCAGTTTGGGGCCATTACAATAGGGCTACTATGAATGTTGACTTACAAATATTTGTTTTGGACCTATACTTTCATTTGTGGGGGGGATAAGCAATTAGGAATGGAATAGCTGGATCATTATAGTATGAGAATGTTCAATTTATATATATATATATATATACATATATATATATATATTTATTTATTGATTAATTTTATTTTTTATAAACATACAATATATTTTTATCCCCAGGGGTACAGGTCTGTGAATCACCAGGTTTACACACTTCACAGCACTCACCATAGCACATACCTTCCCCAGTGTCCATAATCCCACCCCCTTCCCAACCCCCCCTCCCCCCATCAACCCTCAGTTTGTTTTGTGAGATTAAGAGTCACTTATGGTTTGTCTCCCTCCCAATTCCCTCTTGTTTCATTTACTCTTCTCCTACCCCCTTAACCCCCCATGTTGCATCTCCTCTCCCTCATATCAGGGAGATCATATGATAGCATGGAGGTTCCTCAAAATGTTGAAAATAGAACTACCCTATGACCCAGCAATTGCACTGCTGGGTATTTACCCTAAAGATACAAACGTAGTGATCCAAAGGGGCACGTGCACCCGAATGTTTATAGCAGCAATGTCTACAATAGCCAAACTATGGAAAAAACCTAGATGTCCATCAACAGACGAATGGATAAAGAAGAAGTGGTATATATACACAATGGAATACTATACAGCCATCAAAAGAAATGAAATCTTGCCATTTGCGACGACGTGGATGGAACTAGAGGGAATCATGCTTAGTGAAATAAGTCAATCGGAGAAAGAGAATGTTCAATTTTTAAAGAAACTACCAAACTTTTTTCCTAAGTGGTTGTATAATTTTACATTCCTACCAGGAGTGTGTGAGAATTCCAGTTTGCCAAACCTTCCCCAATATTTGGTGAATGAAAGGATCAATGGAAGGCAGATGGAGACTCGTATGCTAAGTTAAGAAATTTGGACTTTAATCTTGAGGCAACACAGACACATTAAAAGTTTTAGAGAGGGACAAGGTGTATGAAGAGATTGAGGAAGGAAGGTAAGTCTCTTTTTTTTTTTTTTAAGATTTTATTTATTTATTTGACAGAGAGAAATCACAAGTAGGCAGAGAGGCAGGCAGAGAGAGAGGAGGAAGCAGGCTCCCCGCTGAGGAGAAAGCCCGATGTGGGGCTTGAACCCAGGACCTGGGATCATGACCTGAGCCGAAGGCAGCGGCTTAACCCACTGAGCCACCCAGGCGCCCCGGAAGGTAAGTCTCTTATACGGTGTACAGAGTTGATTAGGATGTGAAAGGTAGCAACTTCGGTGGTGCTTAAGATAGTTCAGGTATGAAGATAAATGTCTGAACCAGTGGGATGGGGGTGATAATGGAAAGGAAAGGGCAGATGCAAGAGGAAGTTTGAAGGAAAAATTAATGACATAGGTTTTATTTTGTTTTTGTTCCTCATATGAATGGAAGGAAAATTTTCTTGTATTTTTCTACTTTGAGAGACTAGAGAAGAGTGATGTCATTAATAATAATAGAACAGTCAAGAGGTATATTTTGGAGATAGAGAATGAGAAAGAAAACACATGGAATTTATTTTAGATATATTGAATTTGAAGTGCATTCAACTATGTTCCAGGCATATTTTTACAGTAATGTTTACACCATGCTTCAATTCAACATAAATTTTAGGTGACCATGTAAACATATAGAAGAGGAGCTTTGGAAATAAGGTACAGGCAGAAACTGTCAGTGAGGTGGGGACAAGGGAGAAGAGCAAGATGTAGAACTGGGGTAGGGGCTTTAAGGAGGGCTATGGAGGAGCTGTGAAGCAAGTATTTGGGAAATTTTTCCCACAGAATTGTTAGTTTTAATTGGAAGAGATGCATGACCACACCCCAGGGGTCATGGTATTTCAAAGAGCCATTTCAGGGGTAACTTTATTAGGAATCCTGTTCTGTTTGTAATTTTCATCATTTTTTCAAGGTGGTAGGCATGAAGTATAGCTAATGTCTGTCTAGTTTTTTTCTTCTTTCTTGTTTTTTTTCTCAAATGCCTACCATTGCTGAGAATGATCCTGTCCATTTTTTTCTATTGCATCGGCCAGGGTTCTATAGCCAGGAATTTGATTCCACTATTGTATCTTCAAAGATATTCCAGGACTCAACTAGTAGTGTTGCATGCAATTTTATGAGTCTTGGGGAAATGTATTTAAATTTTATCTTCAGCAATTATGCTTCAAGCATTTCTTACCTGCATTTAGTCCCTGCAATCCCACCCACAACTAGTCCCACCCACAACTAGTTCATGCATTTAGTCATTCCAGTCCCACCCACAACTAGTCACATACGTGCTGAGACCATGAAATAGTAATCATCATCATGAAATAATAATACAGTGACACTTCTTAACAGTTTATAAGAGAGAATGTGTTAAGTGTGATTTTTTTTTTCAATATAACACACTGCATGATGTCTCAGGAGACAAAGTGAACTATGTTGAATTACTGCCAGCACTTTTATTCTAAAATGGTGATTTAAATATAGTGCTTTCTGTGGATTGAGACAAAAATCAAATGTTTTTGTTTGTTGGTTCTTCTTCCATTCCTTTTGTATTAGGTAGAATAACAGTGTTTGTTTAATGTTCTCATTCTTGAGCACTCAGTATTTATTACCTTATTTTAGATGAAATTTAACACACTTGTCATATGGCTTCTGATCCCAATTGCACATATGCTTTTTAATGGCTTTAATGACCTTAGCTATGAATCAGGTAATTGTTCTGATTATATATAAATCTGCTTAGATTCATTGTATATTTAACATTTACACTCACTAACTGGATTGTTAGAATATGTCTATAAGATTAGAGCATTAGAGATGGCTTTCCTTGTGTACAAAAAGCACAAAGCAACATTATTATGGTAATAGTTTCAGTAGTCTTAGTCACAAGTTTGTCTTTTTTATGGTGCTACTTCAGCTTTGCCCCCAAAATTTATAATTGAGCTCAATCATAAAAAGTACCAAAGGCAGTAGAACATGATGATTAGAAGCATGGGCCTGGAAACAGACTGAATCACTGGAAGATGCTCCCTCAATGGGTAGTTTTTTGAATCTTAACAGTTACGTAATTTAGTTTCCTTAAATTTAAAATGACAATAAAATTGTAAATTTTCAATGGGTTTTTAGAGTAACAGTACTTGGTACAGAAGAAATAGTAAGTGAATGCTAGCAAACAACAACAACAAAAAGAAGTAAATGAGAATCTCAATCAACCAGCTCTGAGGCTTAATCATAGATTTTCTCACTGCAGGTAGGCGAGGCACCCATCCATCCATTCAGGGGTACATCATGGTCGAGTTCTTCAGTTTTTATGAAAGATTGCAATATCAGTTATCTATTTCTTTTTTTTTTAAATTTAATTTTATTTTATTTTCAGTGCTCCAAAATTTATTGTTTATGCACCACAGCCAGTTCTCCATGTAATACGTGCCCTTCATAATACCCACCACCAGGCTCACCCAACCTCTCACCCGCCCTCCCCTCCAAAACCCTCAGTTTGTTTCTCAGAGTCCACAGTCTCTTATGGTTTATCTCCAATTTCCCCCAACTCAATTCTCCTCTCCATCTCCCAGTGTCCTCTGTATTATTCCTTATGCTCCACAAGTAAGTGAAGACATATGATAATTGACTCTTTCTGCTTGACTTATTTCACTCAGTATAATCTCTTCCAGTCCTGTCCATGTTGATACAAAAGTTGGGTATTCATATTTCTGATGGAGGCATAATACTCTATTATATATATGGACAATATCTTCTTTATCCATTCGTTTATTGAAGGGCATCTTGGTTCTTTAAACAGTTTGGTGACTGTGGCCATTGCTGCTATAAACATTGGGGTACAGATGGCCCTTCTTTTTACTACATCTGTAACTTTGGAGTAAATACCCAGTAGTGCAATTGCAGGGGCATAGAGTAGCTCTATTTTTAATTTCTTAAGGAATCTCCACACTGTTTTCCAAAGTGGCTGCACCAACTTGCATTCCCACCAAAAGTGTAAGAGGGTTCCCCTTTCTCCACATCCTCTCCAACACGTTTGTTTATGTGTTGTTGATTTTGGCCATTTTAACTGGTATAAGGTGGTATCTCAATGTGGTTTTTATTTGAATCTGCCTGATGGCTAATGATGATGAACATTTTTTCATGTGTCTGTTAGCCATTTGTATGTCTTCTTTGGAGAAGTGTCTGTTCATGTCTTCTGCCCATTTTTTGACGTGATTATCTGTTTTGTGTGTGTTGAGTTGGAGGAGTTCTTTATAAATCTTGGATATCAGCCCTTTGTCTGTAGTGTCATTTATGAGTATCTTCTCCCGTTCTGTGGGTTGCCTCTTTGTTTGTTGACTGTTTCCTTTGCTGTGCAGAAATTTTGATTTTGATGAAGTCCCCAAAGTTCATTTTCACCTTTGTTTCCTTTGCCTTTGGAGACATGTCTTTAAAGAATTGCTGATGTGGCTGATGTCGAAGAGGTTATTGCCTTTGTTCTCCTCTGGGATTTTGATAGATTCCTGCCTCATGTTGAGGTCTTTTATCCATTTTGAGTTTATCTTTGTGTATGGTGTAAGAGAATGGTTGGGTTTCATTCTTCTATACATAGCTGTCCAATTTTCCCAGCACCATTTATTGAAGAGACTGTCTTTTTTCCATTGTATATTTTTTTCCTGCTTTGTTGAAGATTATTTGACCATAGAGTTGATGGTCCATGTCTGGGTTCTTTACTCTGTTCCGCTGGTCTTTGTTTCTGATTTTTGTGCCAGTACCATGCTGTCGTGGTGATCACAGCTTTGTAGTGAAGCTTGAAATCAGGCAACGTGATGCCCCCAGTTTTGTTTTTCTTTTTCAACATTTCCTTAGCAATTCAGGGTCTCTTCTGGTTCCATACAAATTTTAGGATTATCTATTTCTACATAACACTTCACCCCAAACTTTGGTGGTTAAAACAATAAAAACTATTGTTGTTTGTTGTTTAAAATCTCAGATGCGGGGGCGCCTGGGTGCTCAGTGGGTTAAAGCCTCTGCCTTCGCTCTGTTCATGATCCCAGAGTCCTGGGATTGAGCCCCGAATCGGGCTCTCTCCTCGCAGGGAGCCTGCTTCTACCTCTCTCTCGGCCTGCCTCTCTGCCTCTTGTGATCTCTGTCTGTCAAATAATAATAAAAAAAATCTTAAAATCTCGGATGGTCTCCATTGTAATTTGGGAGTGTGGAGCCAGGTAATTTTGGACTTGAGTCTCTCATGCCATTGTGGTAAGATTATGTCTAGGGCCAAGGATCTCTTGAAGGCTTCTTCAGTCATGTCAGGTTATGAGGACTAAGGAGTCTAATAGCTTGGAGCTGGAATAGTGAGGTCTCTCTCCTCAGACATCTCTCTATGTAGTCTCTCCCTATGATTTTTAGATTTTTAGTCAGGATGGCCAGACTTCCTAAATGTTGGCTCCTAAGGTTTGTATTGGTGGGGGCAGGGGTTGGTGGTGATCGTGGTTAGGGTAGGAGGGAGGGAGGGAGGGAGAGGGAAAAAAATAAGATCCTAATATCTTGTCTGACCAAGCCTGGGAATTCAGTATTCCTTCCAGAATAATCAATTCGTTGAAGCAGTTATAGGTCTGCCATGTTCAAAGTGAGGGAGCATAGATCCCACTTTTGGTGTAGAAGTACAAGCATAACACTGTAAAGAGAATGTTAGGTAGGTATGCATATTGGTATATTTTTGGAAAATACAATATACCACAATTGCCAAGCTTCCTGGTACTTGAAAGGTTGTCTAACATGGATGACTAGCTTTTCATAGTTAGGTCAAATAATATGGACTCAAATTCTCTGCTGCTGTGTGCTCATCATAACTGTAGTATGAGAAAAAAAAATATTTAGGGAAGATATTAAAAAAAAAAAAAGTCCTTCCCTTTTCCCCTGGATTAAACCAGGTCATCAGAAGAATCTTTGAGTCCTTATAGAAATGCTTTACCTCACTTGACCTTTGATTTTAAACCACTGGCATGCATTTGAGGAGGCTGTGAGAAATGGCCATATAAAACTACTACTGTATTGGACACAGAGATGTTTAATCCTCACCACCCTCTTTTCCACCAGTGTTTCTCTTCTCAGTCCTTATCTACCACTTTCTAAAGTTAAGAATCTGTGTGTCTTCCTCAACTTCACCCTTAACATCCTGTTCATCACCAACATATGCATGTAACAGTCTTTCATTCAGGAGTAAGATGAATATTAAGTAAATATCATTTTCTAGTTTCTTGTTCATACTGTTTCAAATCGTTGCCCTTCATTCCACATATACCTGGAAATGGTCTTGCACTAGAGGAAATCAAAGCCCAGATTTGGTTTTAGTCTCTCATTTTGGGACTAAAATCAATGAAGGGAAAATGGAGCAGATTATAGGTAGCATTTCTTATGGACTTTTCCCAACAAATTTCTAAGGGTACTGAACCACAGGCATAGTAATCATCAGCCTGAATGACTGAATTTTATATTGAACTAATTAACCATTTTCTGTTTTATTATCCCTGAAGTTGTTTGATCTTGTCATATTTACATACAGGCTTTACTGATTGTGACTATAATTTTTTGGATTGTGGTATATAAGGTTGATATTTCTTAGCTCATAGTAAAATGCCATTATTGATCCATGCAAAGTTTATTTTAAAAAAATATATTCTATCTCCATTCTCCACTCTTACTTTGCCTTTCTCATTCCTACAGATAGCTATTCTCATGCATTCATTGTGTATTTTCTTATTTGGATGTACACTCTTTTTAAATGCTTATTATTGGTTTGTATACATGTATTTTACATTCATATAAATGATATTCTGCTACAGATCTTACTCTTGTTTCTGTTTTAAGAGATTTTATTTATTTGTCAGAGAGAGAGGGAGCTCACTCAAACAGGAGGGAAGGCGGGTGAAGGGGGAAGCAGGCTCCCTGCTGGCAAGGATTCTGATGAAGGACTCCATCCCAGTACTCTGGGATCATGAACCTGAGCTGAAGACAGATACTCAACCAACTGAGGGCACCAGGCATTTAGTAGATCTTATTCTTGGTTCTTACATTTAAAAATTTCACTTGTGGGGACACCTGGGGTGGCTCAGTCATTAAACATTTGCCTTCAGTTCAGGTTCAGGTCTTGATCCCAGGGGTTCCAGAATGGAGCTTGGGATGGAGCTTTCCATCAGGCTTCCTGCTGGGCAGGAAGCCTGCTTTTTCCTCTCCCACTCCACCTGCTTGTATTCCCTCTCTCACTCTCTGTGTCAAATAAATAAATTAAATCTTTAAAAAAATTTCACTTAGGATTATGTTTTTAAGATTTATCCTGTTGTGAGTAAATGTAGTTCATTGTTTAAAAATTTTATTTTATTTAATTAAGTAATTTATTTAAAATGTATTTACTTACTTGACAGAGAGAGAGGGCGGGGAGGAGAGAGAGTAAGAGCACAAGCAGGGAGAACAGCAGGCAGAGGAAGAAGCAGGCTTCCTGCTGAGCAAGGAACCCTATGTGGGACTTCATCTCTTGAGCTGAAAATACATGCCTTAACCCACTGAGCCACCCAGGCATCCCTTCAAACTTTATTTTTAAAGTATTTTAAAAAGTTTCTTTTCAGTTAGTCACAACTACTCTACTTTTTTCACAAAGGACAAAAGGGTGGATCTATTTTCCTTAAACGTTAGTTTAAACATAGTTTAATTATAAACTTCATTAAAGTTTGTAATAGCCTGGAAAAGTATCAGTCCCTTTTCTCTTTTCAGTTGTGCTGATTTTGTGCTCATTTCTTTATTTCAAACCTTCCACTGAAGAACAGCTGTTCTTATTCCTAAGAAATCTTCTGTATAAGACCCTTCATTTAACCCTTTCTGACTAGGCAAATGTTTAAAAAAGATCACAAACAGTACAAGATCACAAACAGTGGTACACTGAATTCAGGGATCTGATTATTGATATCTGAAACTGATTTTAGGATAGTATCTAACAAATACTCTAAAAATTTATGTTTGGTGTCTGGTATTTAACTGAGTAGTTTTCTAATTATGAAATTAATGCATCAGCAACTCTGTGTTTATTCATTCTGTTTACCACCCTCAACAACTGATGCAGAGGTCATTTCCCCCTTTGGCTTGTCATGGGTTATATTTGCTAGCTTTGATTAGTAGCACCATGGAACAATCTGAAATAAATTAGTATCAGTAGAATGGAAATCTTAGTGGTTTAAGTATCAATCTTTGTATACACAGCATGTCGAAAAGTCTACAGTCCTCTCCTGGCTTCATCTCTTTGTTTCCTGTCTTTCCAAGGTTCTCTCTATGAAATTTTAAGTAGTTGACTACTTGGATGATTTATGGAAATTAGAAAGACTACTTTTAGACAGAAAGATCATTTGGTTGACCTGCTGAAAGTTTAGGTCTTGGTGGGTCCTCACTGAAACATGTTAAGGAGTCTTAGGTCGAAAATGAAATTTACTTAATGTTCATCTTACTCCTAAATGGAAGATTTTTACGTGCACATGTTAGTGTCATACAGATAATAAGGCAGGTATTACTTTTAAAGACTTTATGGATAGCATATTGGAAGACTCAAAGGAAACAGTTTCTTTTTGGTTTTATACTTGCTGAAAATAGGTAGGAAAGGCAGATCATTGAGCTTAAGTTTAATATTGTTGACATGAATCAATTGTTTGATTGTGTATGACAGGCTTCTCTTTGCCTAGTGTCTTTTTCTCCTTTCCTTCTTTTTCCTGCAATTTTTTATGCCCCCTCCTTTCCCCCCAGCCTTCTGCATGGCACTATGGATCAATGAGGGCTACGTCAAGTTAGAATTGCTGATGGTGAGGATATTTGTTAGCAAACATGAACAAAACAAAAACAAAAACACTACAAAGCATGCTCTGTCCCCAAAGGAATTCTTTCCTACTCTTCTGTTTCTTTATGTTGAGGAAAGAATCTGATACGTGAAAATAGCTAGTTGTACTCTGACTCAAGTACTTCACAGGGATATCTGCATGGCTAAATTTAGAAGAAGGGAAATACTAAAATAAATACAAAAATAAAAAGTTAAAATCCTGCTTTGACTCTACAGTGGTCAGTCTTTCATAAAACTGCTAGAGAATATGCATACTGTAGCTCTCATAAACATGGCTTGCTGGCAAATAGGGATCTTATGGAAAGGAGAGAGATCCTCTGTGTTCACCAGTGCTCTTTTTTTTTTTTTCCCCACCAGTGCTCTTCTTACTCAGAAAGCTTAAGGCCATTGACAGTTAGGAAATGCATCTCTTCTCCTCTCTTGCCAGGAAAAACACAACCTTTGGAGAACAGGGGCATAAGAAACTGCTGGTGTAAGTCCTTTCTGTGTGTGCTGGCACTAGAAGTAACCGTTGCTGTGGTTAGTCTTAATTGCTCCTTCTTGGTCTTGGTGCGCTTGACCTTGGCCTGGTTTATCTTTCATTTCTCCAGGGCTGCACAGCTCAGGAGGATTTGAGTATAAAAACTTTCTCCTGAGATTACTGAAAGGACTATTCCTCTTAAACTAAAGCAGAGATAACTTTTGATGGGGTTTGAATTTAAAGGGTACTCTTGCTGAATAAATTGGCTTTGTTTTAGCAAAACAATCACCCCAACAGTAGCAAGATCACCTTAGGTCTGGAGGTATGTTTCAGTTGTTTTCAATTTTTTTTAAAGACCTTATTTACTTATTTGACACAGAGAGAGAGCAAGTACAAGCATGGGAAAAGTAAGCAGGGGAGGAGCAAGCTCCCTGCTGAGCAAGGAGCCCAATGTGGGGCTTGATCGTAGGACCCTGGGATCATAACCTGAGCCAAAGGCAACTGCCTAGCCAACTGAGCCACCCAGGCACCCCTCAATTTAATATATATTGTGTCACTTTATTTTTCAGTAAGTTTCAAGAGTCTATGTAAACTATTGTAGCCAGTTAGAAATGGGCTTTTTCTCAGATCAAGATGGACATCCCCCCCCCTCCGCCTCCAGGTAAAGCTGCATAGAAGCTCATGTAAACATTCAAATTGCTAACTATTCAGAATTATCCATTAATCAAAAATTTTTAACCCTGTAATTTTATAAGAAATACATAAAAGGATGATAATTGTTTATCAATAATGACTTTATACTAAACCCTTGTAGACTGCAACCTAATGTCAGAACAGCTCTGTCTCTATTTCTTAACCTGTGACTTCATAGAGTACCAAGGTAACTTATCCCCAGAAGTATGACCTTAGGGACCATAAATATCTGAATAATGAAATAGAGATTGAATTACATTCCCCTTCTGTATTTAATAAATTGTGAAAATAGACTAAGGCATTTATAAACATTTTTGATCCTAAGGGTTGAAATAGGAAGGATTTTTCTATTCATTTCTGACTTGACCAAAAAAATCCAATGACCTAGAACATCTCCTTCCCTGAGAATTCCAGTCAATTGTGGTTTTGGAGTATTTATGTGGGGTTCATGTAACATGAGTTATGTGGGATCATACTGAACAGGATCATATCCTTATATATCAGGGATCCTAAGTCTGAAGATGCTAGCTTAGTTTTTCAAACATGAGTGAGATTAAACTTCTGCCTTTGGAATCAGACCCATATGTGTATTAATATGACCAGGATTCAGTTCTCTCTCCCTCCACTAATCAGCATAAGGGAAATACCAAATCTAGCTCCAATTTAGCTCCCTTAACCTCCTTTTTTCCAGGACTCTAGATTTTCTTCTCACTAGATTGACTACTTTCTATAGAGATATTAAACCCATGAGGAAGGTTGTATTAGAAACCCACTATTATTATTATTATTATTATTATTATTTAAAGATTTTATTTATTTATTTGTCAGAGAGAGAGAGAGCGAGCACAGGCAGACAGAGTGGCAGGCAGAGGCAGAGGGAGAAGCAGGCTCCCCACAGAACAAGGAGCCCGATGTGGGACTCGATCCCAGGACGCTGGGATCATGACCTGAGCCGAAGGCAGCTGCTTAACCAACAGAGCCACCCAAGCGTCCCGAAACCCACTATTATTATATTCCAAGAAAATTGTTCTTTTGAAGTTTGATTTGAAATCCATGCTCCTCATTAATACAGAACAGAAAGATGGGAGACTTATCTTTGAAAAGAGCTTGTCATGAGCTGGCGAAGCAGCTTAAATCTTCAGCGTGGATGCAGCATTAAAAACAAAGCCAGGCAAGAAACAAGATCAGGTGTCGAATTATGTATCTGTTAGTAGTGTCAGATTCACACGATTGGAGAGCATGTATGCATGTTCTCTAGCAGCTTTCTGAAAGACTGATCACTATAGAGTCAAAGCAGGATTTTAACTTTTGATTTTTCTATTTATTTTAGTATTTTCCTTCTTCTTTTTTTTATAATTTTTTTTATTTTTTCAGCATAACAGTATTCATTATTTTTGCACCACACCCAGTGCTCCATGCAATCCGTGCCCTCTACATTACCCACCACCTGGTGCCCCCAACCTCCCACCCCCCACCCCTTCAAAATTCTCAGATTGTTTTTCAGAGTCCATAGTCTCTCATGGTTCACCTCCCCTTCCAATTTCCCTCAACTCCCTTCTCCTCTCCATCTCCCCTTGTCCTCCATGCTATTTGTTATGCTCCACAAATAAGTGAAACCATATGATAATTGACTCTCTCTGCTTGACTTATTTCACTCAGCATAATCTCTTCCAGTCCCGTCCATGTTGCTACAAAACTTGGGTATTCATCCTTTCTTTTTTCTTTTTTCTTTTTTTTTTTTTTACAGCTTTATAAACATATATTTTTACCCCAGGGGTACAGGTCTGCGAATCGCCAGGTTTACACACTTCACAACACTCACCATAGCACATACCCTCCCCAATATCCATAACCCCACCCCCTCTCCCAACCCCCTCCCCCCATCAACACTCAGCTTTTTGTGAGACCAAGAGTCACTTATGGTTTGTCTCCCTCCCAATCCCATCTTGTCTCATTTACTCTTCTCCTACCCCCTCAACCCCCCATGTTGCATCTCCTCTCCCTCATATCAGGGAGATCATATGATAGTTGTCTTTCTCCGATTGACTTATTTCGCTAAGCATGATACCCTCTAGTTCCATCCACGTCGTCGCAAATGGCAAGATTTCATTTCTTTTGATGGCTGCATAGTATTCCATTGTGTATATATACCACATCTTTATCCATTCGTCTGTAGATGGACATCTAGGTTCTTTCCATAGTTTGGCTATTGTAGACATTGCTGCTATAAACATTCGGGTGCATGTGCCCCTTTGGATCACTACGTTTGTATCTTTAGGGTAAATACCCAGCAGTGCAATTGCTGGGTCATAGGGTAGTTCTATTTTCAACATTTTGAGGAACCTCCATGCTGTTTTCCAGAGTGGTTGCACCAGCTTGCATTCCCACCAACAGTGTAGGAGGGTTCCCCTTTCTCCGCATCCTCGCCAGCATCTGTCATTTCCTGACTTGTTAATTTTAGCCATTCTGACTGGTGTGAGGTGATATCTCATGGTGGTTTTGATTTGTATTTCCCTGATGCCGAGTGATATGGAGCACTTTTTCATGTGTCTGTTGGCCATCTGGATGTCTTCTTTGCAGAAATGTCTGTTCATGTCCTCTGCCCATTTCTTGATTGGATTATTTGTTCTTTGGGTGTTGAGTTTGCTAAGTTCTTTATAGATTTTGGACACTAGCCCTTTATCTGATATGTCATTTGCAAATATCTTCTCCCATTCTGTCAGTTGTCTTTTGGTTTTGTTAACTGTTTCCTTTGCTGTGCAAAAGCTTTTGATCTTGATAAAATCCCAAAAGTTCATTTTTGCCCTTGCTTCCCTTGCCTTTGGTGATGTTCCTAGGAAGATGTTGCTGCGGCTGAGGTCGAAGAGGTTGCTGCCTGTGTTCTCCTCGAGGATTTTGACAAAGTACAGCATCCCTTCCTGATCAAAACTCTTCAAAGTGTAGGGATAGAGGGCACATACCTCAATATTATCAGAGCCATCTATGAAAAACCCACCGCAAATATCATTCTCAATGGAGAAAAACTGAAAGCTTTTCCGCTAAGGTCAGGAACACGGCAGGGATGTCCGTTATCACCACTGCTATTTAACATAGTACTAGAAGTCCTAGCCTCAGCAATCAGACAACAAAAGGAAATTAAAGGCATCCAAATCGGCAAAGAAGAAGTCCAACTATCACTCTTTGCAGATGATATGATACTATATGTGGAAAACCCAAAAGACTCCACTCCAAAACTGCTAGAACTTGTACAGGAATTCAGTAAAGTGTCAGGATATAAAATCAATGCACAGAAATCAGTTGCATTTCTCTACACCAACAACAAGACAGAAGAAAGAGAAATTAAGGAGTCCATCCCATTTACAATTGCACCCAAAACTATAAGATACCTAGGAATAAACCTAACCAAAGAGACTAAGAATCTATACTCAGAAAACTATAAAGTACTCATGAAAGAAATTGAGGAAGACACAAAGAAATGGAAAACTGTTCCATGCTCCTGGATTGGAAGAATAAATATTGTGAAAATGTCTATGCTACCTAAAGCAATCTACACATTTAATGCAATTCCTATCAAAGTACCATCCATTTTTTTCAAAGAAATGGAACAAATAATCCTAAAATTTATATGGAACCAGAAAAGACCTCGAATAGCCAAAGCAATATTGAAAAAGAAAGCCAAAGTTGGTGGCATCACAATTCCGGACTTCAAGCTCTATTACAAAGCTGTCATCATCAAGACAGCATGGTACTGGCACAAAAACAGACACATAGATCAATGGAACAGAATAGAGAGCCCAGAAATGGACCCTCGACTCTATGGTCAACTCATCTTCGACAAAGCAGGAAAGAATGTCCAATGGAAAACAGACAGCCTCTTCAATAAATGGTGTTGGGAAAATTGGACAGCCACATGCAGAAAAATGAAATTGGATCATTTCCTTACACCACACACGAAAATAGACTCAAAATGGATGAAGGATCTCAATATGAGAAAGGAATCTATTTTCCTTCTTCTGAATTTAGCCATGCAGATATCCCTGTGAAGTACTTGAGTCAGAGTACAACTAGCTATTTTCACATATCAGATTCTTTCCTCAACATGAAGAAACAGCAGAATAGAAAAGAATTCCTTTGGGGACAGAGCACGCTTTGTAGTGTTTTTGTTTTTGTTTTTAATGAAAATTATCCAGGCAGAAATTGGTAGTCAGTGAAGATGTTTGTTTTGGTTGGCAATCAGCATGTTTAGTCTAAGAGGCAGAGACTTTGGGCTCAGAGGTAAGGCTTGAAGGTTCATTGTCTTCAAACTGAGAGAGGAAAGAAACTGGTGGAACAAGGCATTGATGGCTTCAGGTCTATTTCATATATCCTAAATTTTACTTACTCAGATGGAATTTTTACAAGTGTGAAATGTGTGCATGTTCTTTATGCACATTTGTTTCTAGCCCTAGGTACACAAGCAGTACTTGAAGTCGAGGTGGCAAGAAGGAATAATTTAGCAGTTCTTTTGGAAGTTACAGTAGAGTTTTCCAAAGTGGAGAATGGAATGTGTGCAAGCCACACTAGAGTGCCTCCAACTTTTTTTCTCATTTTATCTTGTTCCTTCCATACTTCGTTCAACAAATGTTTATTTAATCTGTGGAATTCAGCATAGTAGTTAAGATCAAGTATTCCCATTGGACAGATCCAATATCTAATCTCTTAAGCCTCAGTTTCTTCATCACTAAAATGGGGATAAAAATAGTATTTCTAGCAATGATATTTCTAGCTCTCAGTATGGTGCCTGGTAGATAGAAAGTGCTTAATAATTATGTCACCTATTTATTTTTTCTATGATGAAATATAATTAGCTATAAATTACTTTATTAACTGAAATTATTATTATTAGTCTTAAGTGTGGTTTCCTCTAGAAGTGATTTCTCAACTGGGAGCAGGAAGAAGAAAGGTAATTAGTTATGTGACAATTCTTTTGACTGACATTTTTTCTGGGATATATGTATATCCTCTCTCTTTCTCTTTTTCTGGTAATGAGTTTCCCTCACCAAAAGCAAGGTAGGAGACAAGAATTTCCATTTTGGGGAAATAATGTCAGGCCAGAAGAAGGGGTGTCTGGAAGGAGGAGGGCATGTAAATTGGACCAGAACCTAGGATTTGGCACTCAGGAGCAGGCTAGGAGGAGCTGACATGATGTTTAGAGGAGAGCTTATTGAAGTCCAGCTGAAAATCTGACTCACAGTTGGTGTTAAAATTGTTAAGAAGATTATTCAGGAACCCAGTAGGAACAGCTGTCTCCAATCAGTAGGCAGAATGTGCTATCAGAGGGTAGCTATTAGGTGTATTTAGACCTTAGCATTGAAAAGCACTGGAAAGATTTGTGCTTCCTATACTCATTATTTAAAATTAAAAATAATCAGAAAATCATAAAACATAAAACTTATATGATAATTGGAAGAGAGATGATTTTTCTTTAGTTTTTTTCTTTTCTTGTTGGATTTATTTAAGATGAACAGTTTTGTGTGTCCCCACCTTGTAGGATTTATTAAATATGAACACTTTTGTGTGTCCCTACCTTGCTGGTGTCCTGAGGTGTGTAATCTGCTTTTATTGGATAATAATACAGCGCTACTCCTAGTTCTCAAGTCAAAATTGGCTTAGCAGAGACAGTCAGGTCCAGGCCACCTCAGACTCAAGAATATTCATCACACAGATATGGCTATCTTAGTTTGTGTTCCCCAAATTGTTATTTCTAGGGATAGTTTCCCACATAAATTAGATGCAGTCAGACCTTTCCCTCAGGGTCAGCTTCTGGAAGAACCCAGCATTAGATGGAAATGAGGTATTAGGAAGCAGAACTGGGATTAGATCACTAATCTGCCAGTTTGAGGCAAGGGATCCATTACTGAGGATCAGGGTACTAACAAGAACTCTTGATGATTTATAATACCACAATTAGTATTACCCGTGGTGGATTGAGATGAAGTGTAGGTGGAGAGGGGATGCATCGGCTCATGCAATAACTCTACACTTGAAATGCCATGAGATGAAAGGGATTATTCACCAAAAAAAAAAAAAAAAAAACCAAAACAAACAAAATCCTGCCCCCCCGAAAAACAAAAACAAAAACAAAAACAAAACAAAACAAAACTGCTGGATCTAACTTACATGCATCTGCAGGAACTAGGAGAACATACTTGGGAAATGAATCTTGAAGGAGCTAGAGTAAGAAGAGAATATAATGCTGAGTAGGGGGAGTTTATTGATACAGGGGAACTCTCATATAACTCAGGATTTAATATACTGGCATGAACACCTGGAACTGGTTCTAATTCTCTTCTAGAATGGTTCCTTGAAGCTTGAAAACAATGATGACTTATAGCCAGTAAGATGGAGAAGATGTCTGATATCTCAACAGAGAATTAAGGATAGGACAAAGGCCCAGAGAGTTGAACATGTTAGAATAGATTTAATATGCAAGACTAGAGTCCCATAGCTGACTGATCTCTGTGAGGGTAAATGATTACTTCCTTCACTGAAGTGATGAGGGATGTGTTAGTAGAGGGTGAGGTGGGGCACCAGCATCATCAAGAAGCTCAGTGGAGCTGTCCTCTCGAGGCCAGGGTTGGTGATAAGAGATACTGCTATGGAACTGAGCTCTAATGTTAGTGAGGATGACTGGATTCCAGAATGGCAAAGGCCAGGTATTGACATTTAACTGTCAGAGATAAAGTAGACATAAATACCATGATGGATTGGCCACAGGCCAGGATGATAGCTAGGGGACATTGACTCTCAGGGATCTCTGGAAATGGCAAATATGCTATACTATTCCCAAGAGTGAAGTATATGGAAAGTGAACAAGGGCATTGCTTGACTTGTATACTAAAATAGATAAGCAAACTGCAGGTTAGCACAAGCATAATGTTAACTACTTCAGTGGGAAAAGTAGGGTTCTTCACCCAGGTTCCAGACTTGACCCAGTTTTCAGACCCAGCGCCATTGGTTGAAGAGGATGGTAAATCCCATTGATGAAATGTCCTGTAATGTCAGAGTAAGAATAAAAAGTAGATATATCCACATTTTTCCTCAAAGAGATGTGGCCATTAACTAGATTAATTGTACACCAGGGAAAAGGGAATACAGAGTTAGAAAGAACACAGTCCACAAAGATGGCCCTTACTTTTGACACTAATTGCTATTTCAGGGGTTCCACAAACCACCTTTGGTTTCAGTGATTTGCTAGAACTCACAGAGTCAATGAAAGTGGTTTTACTCACAGTTATGTTTTTATTACAGGGTAATAAATACAGAGTTTCTATACAGAGTTAATTTATTATAAGAAAAAGACACAGATTAAAATCAATCAAGGGAAGACATGCATAGGGCAGAATCCAGGAGCATTCCGAACACAGAGGTTCCAGGTGTCCTGTCTTTGTGTCCACAGTTATGGACAGTGTTAACTCTTCTTGGCAAAGTTGTATAACAATGCACATGGAATACTGCCAACCAGGGAAGCTTAGCAGAGCCTGAGGTACAGACTCTTTGTTGGGGTTTCATGAGTAACTGCCCACATGGCTGATTTTAGTCTCCAGGCCCTCTGGAGGTTGAGACAATACAGTGTGACTCAAGACCCCACTCATTGTAAATCATTTTGTTAGACTCTTATGATACAAGGCCCCTAGAAAACAAAGACATCTTATCAGGCATGACATTTCAAAGGTTTAGAGATTATTTCTTAGAAAATGGGGGCGAAGTCTAGATTTCTCTTTAGGCAAGGTTAAATAGTTCACTGCGCAGAAAGTATCAGATTTTTAAAGGACTGTTAGAAATAGGGCCAAACGGACGCTAATACCCAAAGGCCCAAAGTATTATTAAATCCCTTGTTAGAATGGGGACATATGGACGATGGGTGATAGAATCTTGGCCCAAGTTCAACTGACTACCCAAATAGGCCCAAAGAACAATCTGTGGTTATTTATCCATTCCCTGAGAACATAATCAGAATAGATCAGCTTACTAGTTGGTAATCTTCCTCTTGGTTCCCTGACCTGGTTTTGGACAGCCCAAAGTAGAAAATACTCTGAAAGGTCTGGTATGACATATTTGGGCTAGGTGGTAGATGACGAACACTACAAATATTCAGGGGCTTTCAACATCTGTTAAATTTTTATGCATCTATTGTTCTTGGGCATACTAGGACATTCCTTCCAAGCTAAAGGCAAGTTATTACACCTTATACCTCCTAAAAAAGTTATTATACCTTGTGCCACTAAAAAAGAAGCTCAGTGCCTGGTGTATCATAATAAGAAATACTGCCTCAATTTAATTCCTGGCTGTTTTGGTAGACTACCAGGTTTGATTGTACTTAGAGAAAGAGGACTCTGAAGCAAATTCAGAGTGTGTTGTAAGCAGCCTTGCATTTGGACTATAAGACAGCAGATTCAGTAGTGCTAGAGGTATCATGTTTAAATGATAAAATGTTACATAAATAAAAATGTTACATAGAGTCTCTGGAAAACTTGGATAGGAGAATTCTAGTACAGACTCCTAGGGATCTTGAAAGAGCTATGATGCCTGTAGCAGATAATTATCACTTTTTTAAAAAAGAAACTAAATGCCTGAATTTGGGACACCAAGTTATTATTGTGAGTTACACATCATGAACTGGGTATTATAAGATACACAAAATCATAAGGTTGGACAGGCTCACAAGTATCTGGAGGGCACAAGTAGGTTACACAAGCAGGTGACCTACATTTCATGTCACCTACTCTTGTACCAATACCTATCCCTGGGTTTACTTCATGGTTAGATTGATTTGACATGTTAATATCATCTGAAAGTGGACTAGAGTTACCTGACAGCCTTTCCAGGGATAGTCCTGAAAGACTGGAAAGAGGAGAAGTCTTCTAAGAGTGTATATCTCTGAGTAGTACTCCTGGTCATTAACTTTTTGAGGAGGGAGAAACAGCATAAGGTAAGGATATGCACTGACTCTTGGGCAGTGGCCAATGGATTATCTCATTGTTAAGAGGCCTAGGTGAAGCAAGATGGAAGAGTGAATACCAGAAATTATAGGCATTCAGATGGACCTATAGGATGGGGCACAAAATGTGTGGCTCTTTGTGTTTCACATCAGCGCTCACCAGTGTAGAATGACTGTATGTAGTGAAAGTCAGCCAAACTGTTCTGTCACCCCACTGCTGCTTGTGCATTGGATTCATTAATTGAGTAGTTATGGGACTAGTCATAAAAGATATGCAAGAGCCCAATAGCATTGCACTCCCTCTCACCAGGATTCTTCTTGCTGCTGTAGCTGTTGAATGACTGACCTGTCAACAACGAATGCTGAATTCTTAGTATTTGTAGTATGTGCTTCTGTCCCTGTAACTTTAGCCTTTGCTGAATTAGAGGATCTGGTACCAGATTAGGTATTCTTCAAGTAAGGGATACAATAAAGATTCCATAAACCTAACGCTACAATGTTGACTGATAATTACAGGCTTCTCATGCCGGGAGACCCTCAAGCAAAGAAGGGAGATACTATACTGTCAGGGGTAATGACTGATTATCATGAGGTGATAGGTTTGCTACTGAATAATAGGAGAAGAGAGAAGTATGCCTAGAACATAGAGGGTTCACTGTGCTATTTTTTTGGTGCTTCCATGACTTCACGCAATTGCAGTCATGGTCTGACTGAGGCCTGGTAACTGGGGAATTCCCTCTCTTGGAAGTGAAGATCTAGGTAACTCCATGGAGAGTGGAAATTAAATGAGCAAAAGTTCTAGCCAAGCTAAAAGAAAAATAGAATAGTTATACTTTTTTTTTTTTAATTTTTAGAAACTGTGGCTTGCCCCACGTCAAAGAATAGGCTAGGATGCAGTGCCCTTGCCTGTATTTTCTCACTGCCCTTTCCTTTATTTTCTCACTGCTTCCATACATCCAGATGATTTCCTGATGTAAGCACCTCCAACTCTGTACCTGAATCTTTCTTTGGTCATGGGTGTGTGATTGGGTAATGCCAGTGGGAATGGGACAAGAAGTGTGAGGGACTGCACATCCCCATGACAAACATTTAACTCATTATGGACAAGAATTGGCATATAAATATCCCACTTCATTGTCCCTTGGGTGGAAGAACTCTGAAGTGAGACATCTGCAGAGGTCAGCACAACTAGACCATAGCCACTCATTGTATTAACTTGCTTATGAACACACTTCGTATTAGTATCTTTCTCTGTCTTATTGCCTTATTTACTACTGTTGTCTGCCACCAGATAACACCTACCAAGTGAACGACCTACCAAATAAATTATTTGTACTCAAATCCTGTTTCAGATATAAACAGCCACCCTAAGCAATTTTTTTTTCAATTTTTTTTTTCTGTGTGTGTGTAATTATTTGTGTGCATGTACCCTGAGTAATCTGGGTACCCTCTAATAACTGAAATAAATTTTATACTTACTAAAATTTTACTACTTAGTTCAGGGGTTGAAAACTCAAATGCACACAGAGAACAGACAGGTAAGGAAAATGAATTATGAGTCAACAGAAATAGTAGGGACTCTGATGAGCGGGAGAGTTATTTGCAATATTTCTGATTTTGTTTTCCTAAAGAAATGAGAAAGCAATTTTTTTGGGTAAAATTTTGTGATTTCTAAATGTTGGCGACTATTTCCAAATTATAAAAATATCTGTACAGGTCTTTTGTGGAACTTAGCCCAGAAAATTAGCTGTTTGCCACTTCTGGTCTCACCTAGTCTCACCAAGTCTAGATACTGTGTAGATACTCTGACAATATATTTTGGATAGATCCAGCTTTTCTGTAGTTTTATTTTGAAATTGTAATTTAATTTAGAAGTTATAATCTAATAGAGAAAAGACAATCATCATCTTATGTTGTTTAATTCAGATTGTCAAAACAAGGAAGACACATTTAGAACCTCTTAGAAACCTATGTAAGAGCTGACTGTGTATTTTTAGTCTATGTAATTCACATCTTAGAGAACAAATTGAATCATTGCTACCTGTCCCCTTGGAATATGGTTTAAGAAAGAGTTGACTTAAACCTCTCTTACCAATATGAGCTATTATTATACTGTATAATATGTAAAAAATTAGGTGTTAAAACAATTACTAATGACCATCTGCCTAAATCCAAGGGGTTAAATCAGAGTAGGTTCCTCATTCTGTTTCTCTAGGTTTTTTTTTTTTTTAAATTTTATTTATTTATTTGACAGAGAGAGAGAGAGATCACAAGTAGGCAGAGAGGCAAGCATGGGGGGGGCGGGGAGCAGGCTCCCTGCTGAGCAGGGAGCCCGATGCGGGGCTCTATCCCAGGACTCTGAGATCATGACCTGAGCTGAAGGTAGAGGCGTAATGCACTGAGCCACCCAGGTGCCCTCTGTTTCTCTAGTTTTAATTTTCATGTAGGGGTGCGGGGGCTTAAGACATTTTTCTCTTCTGCAATGGATAGCATAGCTGATGCTATGAATTAGGGCATATTCCAAAAAAAGTTTACATTTTTATAACATTTTCCATAAATGGAAGAATTTTGGATCAAAGATATGTGATAGCAAGTAACTCTAAGTTTCAAGGTCAAAATTGTTGCCATCACTTGGGTAATACTTGGGTATTTCTTAAAGGATGAATCCATGTTCTTTTGCCTCTTCCCCTCTATATAAGCGGTGTTCAATAGAAAAATAATGCAAGTCACATTTATATTTTAAATTTTCTGGTACTCACCTTAAAATAGTAAATGGAAATATGTGAACTTAATTTTAACGTTTTATTTATTTATTTATTTTAAAAGATTTTATTTATTTGACAGACAGAGATCACAAGTAGGCAGAGATGCAGGCAGAGGGAGAGAGAGAGGAGGAAGCAGGCTCCCTGCTAAGCAGATAGCCTGATGTGGGGCTTGATCCCAGACCCTGGGATCATGACCTGAGCTGAAGGCAGAGGCTTTTACCCACTGAGCCACCCAGGCGCCCCCTGGTGTTTAGATTTTAAATTGATGGTTGTTCAATGAATGAACAAATAATCATTTTGCTCTTTATTTTGATCTAATCCTTATGTCCTTTTTCCTTCAGTGTTATCTAGGATGACAATAGAGGTTGTTCTAACTCTGAGTCATGCGAATCTTACAATGTCAGTTCAGTACTATTTCCTTTTAGCAATACAGTAGTTTTCTAGATCCATGCCTTTCATGTTCACATAAACATCTTTTCTTTTTTTTCCTCAATTGAACTTTTGCTTTCTTTAATACCATTCTAGATTCTTCTCAGATTCTTTTATTCTACATAATGAAAACATCATGATGAAGCATAATGGTCTAATATATGTTTATAGAAACTCCAGCCTAGTCCACTGATAATATTTCAGTTTTATTTCACTTACTTTGAGTTCCTCATGTTAAAATTAAAATTAAAATCCAATATATCTCATGTGTAGAAAGAAGAAAATAATCCAAATTTAGTAGTTTCAAAACACCCACATCAAATTTGGAGTGGTGAAAGCCAATTAACGTCTAAAGATCTGGCAGGCTTAATTTTTTTTCTCTCTTTCAGATTCTATTACTCACTGTGTTTTGGGTGAAGAAAATAAGGGACACATGGAGTGTACTTTAGGAACAGAACTCAAGGATTTTATTTATTTGGGCAGATGTGTAGTATTTTGTTGTTACTTCAGTTGCTGAGGAAGATGACCACCACTTTTGAAATATTTTTGAGGATGTTTTCAGACTTGATTTTAAGGAAGTTTTCAGACTTGATGATCACAAAACCTGACATTTAGGCAGTAGTATTATAGTGTAAAGGAGTGAAGAGAGGAGAGATAAACCTAAGCAAGAAATAGAATGTTACGGTCTAAGTGTCTTATAGTGTGACCAACTCTCAATTATCCTTAGTACTGAGAGCTGCAGACATAGATAATTATCTATTTATAATCCAAAAGCCTTGGTTTAATAAACAGTTTCCATATCCTCTTCTATGAGAACTACTAACAAGAAGCAGAAAAGACTGGTTTGTGTTTCAGCAGATTTTATTTCTTCTGCCCAGATTTGGGTGGGGTTGCTAATGAGCAATGTGTTGTTCCAAAGACCAGGAACCAGAGGGATAATCAATGAGAAATCAGTGGCTAGTAGAGTCCACAGTTGGATAATCAGCTTCAGAATAATATGGAGTTTTAACTGTGTGTCCCTTAGGAAGAGAGAAATGAGCTCCTTTGTGATTCTTGATTGTTACAAAATATCTGCCCTCTCATCAGAATCTTTTCATTATAGAAACATGTACTCTGTCTATCCCAGTGGGTTGGAAATCTAGAAATAGATCTTATGTAGTTATCATAGTTAATCTGAATAGCAGTTTATTTTTTGGAGTTTGCTGCACTTGAGTTCTGCACCTTCCTGTGTTAACAGCCCACATCATGGCTGGTTTGGTTTAGTTTTGATACCCCACTATCACCACAATGAGAATAAGTGATCCAATTTCCTTTGAAGGGATTCCTTATCGGGAAAACAACTGGCGCCTGAAAACCTTTCCTATGCATGTATAAAGGCAGTTAAACATTGTTTTTTGCCTCAAAACAGGGTGGAATTCCAAAATACCACAGAGAGAGAAAACCATGTTTTGCATTTAAGGTTAAGGGCAGTACTGCATAATCTGTGTACATTCAAATAAACATTTTTTTCCCACTCAAACAATTGCTCTGTAATTAAATGTAAATGCCCCATTCCCGCATAATATATCCATGCCTGAACACACCAATAATATTCCTATGGAACCTTCTGACATACCATCTTTTTTTCTCTGCCTTAAACTGGGTGAGGAACTATAAAAACATTCCTGAAGCAGTCATGCAATTATCTCAGGTCTTTGGCCTACAGTCTGATAGAAGCTAGACCATGTCTAAATGAACTCAGACGCCAAGCAAGTAAGAGACAGAGGCACTTAGGACATGGAAGAGTAAAATCCAAATATTGAAACTGCTCATAGTCATTCAATGTGCACTGGAGACTTGAATGGAAGGATTATCAAAAGCTTGAGTAAAGGGCTAATTTTTTTAGGTTTGAAAGGAAAAGCACATTCACACACATAAAAAAAAAAAAAATTCCTCTATATTCCCATTAAAAGCTGACTGTGTTGTTAACCATGAGAAAAATTAAACCATGAGAAAGTTACTCTGGTTATGAAAGACATTTTCTTTTTGTGAAATTTTAATAGAATGCAAACTTCAGTAAAAATGCCTGATTAATCCATATGGTTCTATTTCATTGATTGTTCTTTGAAAATATATTAACTTCATGTGTAATTGGAATAATGGAGACTATGTTTACAAATGACCAAATTAAATATGGAAGTAATATATTTTTTCAAAGTCTTCCCCCTCCCATGGTCATATATGTAACAAAACTTTGAAAAATGGCATGTTTTACATTAAAGATGATTCTTGGCAGAGTAAAGCAAAAATAGACAGTATTCAGATGGGCACATTTTACTTTTGTAACTCTTCTGTGATCTATTACAATATAGATAGTTCAGAAATTTATGTGAAGTGGATGGACTACATAGGCTGGAAAGACATGAAGTAGAGATGGAAAGTGTGGAATGCTTTTTCAAGAAAATTTTTTTGAAGTTTTTTGGGGATTAAGTACCCAGAGTTTGTTTTTAGTTGGGGGAAAAATTGCTCCTTTTTTTTTTTTTTTTTTTTTTAAGTTTAAGGAAGTAGCTGCTACTAAGGGTTAGATTGAGGACAGTGGAAATGAAGGAGACTGCAAGGGGGCCTAATTAAGGGAATATACTAGGGAATGAGATTCAAGGCAAAGGAAGAAGAGGAAAGCAAAGATGAACAAATGATGCTATAAAGATAATTAAAGTTTGGAAGAAGAGAAATTTGCATTTGAAGACCTTGATGAGGTTAAAAAAAAACATCATTTGAGAAAATAAATGGCAGAAGTGGGGTAAGGGCATTAGGATGATAATGAAGTTTAGAACACTTATACAAAAATGGGAAAGTAGCAGGAAAAAAACAAACAAACTTCCATATTTCCAACTACAGGCCTCTCTAAAACTTGGCTTAGAGGTAGAGAAGTGGATCGATCCAAAACAGAGGCCTTGAGTAGTTGTGGCAGGAGGGCAAAAAGATGAAAAAATTGAGGATGCTAATAACAAAGGGTGTAAGATTTGAAGAGAATTAAATTGGGAAGACAAAAAGAAGATTCAAGGGACTGAGATCTCAGTGAATTTCAAGTGAGTTTACTGGGAATGAAGCAACAGAAGATGGAAGATTTTCTTCTGAGTAAAATACTGATGTTTAAGGTTTTCAAGGAGGAACTGGGTGATGACAAGGGCCAGTGTACAGCCAAGACAGTGGGTTGCTTCCATCCACATTCTTTTATATACATATGGAAAAGATCAAGAAGGAGGAGTTTTACATCATCTGCTTCCTTAAAGGCATCATGGTACAACACACTAGAAAAGCACTAGAGAGACTCACATGGGCCCTGGCCCTGCTGCTGCACAATTCTGTCTCCTCTTTGATAAAGTGGTTGTGAAAATATGTTACACTCCTGTTTCAGGTGTGCTGTGAAGAATAAATTTATGTGCAAGTTCTTTGAAAGTTGCAAAGCACTATACATGTTGAGCATTGTTAAGGAACCTATTTTTTAAGGATTTTATTTATTATTTGGTAGAGAGAGAGAGAGCACAAGCAGGCAGAATGGCAGGCAGAGGGAGAGGAAGAAGGAGAAGCAGGTTCCCCACTAAGCAGGCAGCCTGACATGGGGCTCAATTCCAGGACCCTGAGCTGAAGGCAGATGCTTAACCAACTGAGCCACCCAGGTGCCCCAAGGAACCAATTTTTAAATAAAATGGTGACTTTACCATGAGCTGGGGCACTTAGGAAATCTTTTAACAAATAAAATACAAGTCTTAATTATTGGAATTTAATTATTTTCAGAGTCTGAAACCTTGCCTTGAAAGTCCTTAGCCTGAACCCCAATTCCCAGCCCTCATGACCACCAAATGAAGGCTAAAGACTTATTAGAAACTAAAGGGATCACCTGGTGTCAAAATCCTACCAACCATTCACTTGACCCAGAGTATTGCCACTGCCTGGAAATTCTTATTTTCGTAGCCTAATTGCTACACTAGACCCCAATGTATAAAGATACTGGCTTGGATTGAGACCGATTTGCTATGATACACCACCATTGGTCATTTATTTGGACCTTGTTCAACAAGCCTTGGTGTGATCCTACATGGCTATGGGATGAGGTGATAATTGAAATGGTTTTTAAACAAGGAGGAAAACAACATGGATCAATTTCCTTTCGAGGGAGATAATAACTGATGTCACAATATTTTTTGTCTTCTTCAAAGTGTGTATTTCAAAACTCTTATATATAATTAGTTTTATCTGATGTGTAGGTTGAAGTAGATATTGCTTGATACATAGTTTGAATTTTGTGATAGGTGGAATACTGCAACATTAATTGTCTTAAGGTCTATCTTTTAAAGTAGTGAAAAAATAACCATATTATGAGGATAAATTTGGGATGAAATCATAAAAATTTTTAACCTTTTATAGATGCCAATAAAAATAAACAATGAAATTGCTTTTTTTGACCCATTCTGTCTTATAGGCAATTTTACATTCATTTGCAAATGTTACTCCAGAATAAAACAATTATATTTGGTGGAACACATATGGAAGTTGAGACCCTGATGCTCCATCCCCCTTTCCAAGCCCCCCTTCTTTCCCTCTCTAACTTACATACACAGAAACCATCAATAGATTCCAGCTGGCTATCTATACCGAAATAGTTCAAAAAGAAAAGAAAATCCCAATTCAAAAACATTTCTAATGATCTGTTTGATAAAACAATGGAATTTTAAGTATCTCTCAGTGACCCACAAAACAAACAAACAAACAAACAAAAAACACAAAAGCAAAAACAAAAAAATCAGCTCAGCCAAGTTTTCTGCTAATGAAGAGAAGTTTAGAGATCTCTTGCACTTTAATCTAATAGCAACAATACCACAATTATTAATAGCAAGACCTGTGGAGTTAAACTTTACCTCACTGTCAGCAAAGAATGTGCTTGCTGCAGTGTATTAGGCTTTTCTTTGACAAGTTTAAGACACCATAATGAAGCAGTTGCATGGGACAGAGAGATAAAGTAATCCATCAGATAAATCACTTCTTTATCCTATTCATGCTTGTATTAGAAAGCTAAGTCCATGAAGGGGAATGGAGTAGGAAGAGATTTCTTTTATTATAGTGTTCTAAATAATTTTTTTATGGTCCAAGTCTTTGTATACATTGTATAAAGTATGATAAGGCCCAGGAGAAAGGCTTGTACTATGAAGTGTTTTACAAGTATAATTTAGGAGTAAAAAGCAATAATTAAAGCAAATTCTTGGGTCTGGATTCTCAGTTCTGCTGTGGACTGCACTGTGTCCCTGTAAAATTCATATATCGAAGACCTGACCCCCAGTGTGACTGTGCTTGGAATCACCTGTAAGGAGGTGATAAAGGTTCAATGAGGTCATAAGGGTAAACTCTAAACCAATAGGGCTGGTGCCTTTGTAAGAAGAGGAAGAAGCACTAGCGCTCTCTCTAGCTGTGCACACCAAAGTCAGACTATCTAAGTACACAGAGAGAAGGCAGCCATCTGTGAGCCAGAAAGAGAACTCTCATTAGAAACTGGAGCCTTGATTTTAGACTATGGACTATGAAAAAATAATTTCTGTTTTTTAAGTCAGTTGGTATATACTTATGGTATATATTTATGGTATCCTGAGTTGACTAAGAAAGAATTTGGTGCAAGAAAGAAATGGGGTGCAGTTCTTAACAAATACCTAAATATGTGGAAGTGGCTTTGGTAATGGTTAGGGGCTCAAGGAGTTTTGAGGTGCATACTGGAGAAAGTCTAGATTGTTGTGAACAGAATGTTGGTAGAAATATGGCCATTAAAGTCCATTCTGGTGAGGTCTCAGATAGAAATGAACAGATTATTGGAATCTGGGGGAAAGACAATTCTTGCTGCAAAGCGGCAAACTACTTGGCTGAATTGTGTTCTGGTATTTCAAGGAAAGTAGAACTTTTGAGCCATTAAATTGGTTATTTACCTGAGGGTGTTTCAAAGCAAAATGTTGAAGCTATGGTATTTTTTTTCTGACTGCATGTAGTAAAATGCGAGAGGAGAGAGATGAGTTGAAGAAGGAATAGATAAAGGGAACCAGAACTTAAAGTTTTGGAAAATTCTTAGCTTGCCTCTCTTACAAAAAATTTGAAAAGAGTTTGGAAGAGAACACCAAGGGCTCAGCTAGAATATAATTTCAAAAAGAGATTATGAGATTATATAAGCAGAAACCCTGTCAGTTTGAACTAAAAGAGGGCAGAGAAGGGACAAAATGAAAAATGGGGGACTCCTAGATTCTACATGACAGGATGATAGAGCTATTCTGCTACTTTATCACTCAAGAAAAAGGAAGAATGACCTAGAAGGTGATTCAGAGATTATCAGGGCTGCCACTCCTACTATGCCCATTGGGTAGAGCTGGATTCCCTTTTGTTTCCTCTTCAGTTTTGGCAGACCAGGATATTCTACCCAGTGCCTTGCAGAGAGCTAAAGGGGTGGACCTTCCCTAGGGAGCCCTGAATTTTATGCTGTTACTCCAGTGGGCCCGGAGGGTAGAGTTTTGAACCAAAGAGGATTATTCTCAAGGCTTAAAAGTCCAATGGTGTTTGCCTTGTTGGGTTTTGGATTTGTTGGGACCCATCACCCCTTCCTTCTTTCCAATTTTTTTCTTTTGGAATGGGGATATCTACCCTTTGCTTATTGCATGATTGTATTTTGGAAGTGAATAACTTATCTGGTTTTACCGGCTTATGTCTGTGGTGGAATTTTACCTTGAGATGAATCATACCTTGAGTCTTACCCATATGTGATTTAGGTCATATGTAGATGAGACTTTGGATTTTAGAGGTGATGTTGGAATAAGTTAAGACTTTTGGGACTGTTGGGATTGAATGAATGTATGTTGCATGTAAGAAGGACATGAATTTTGAAGGGCTAAGGTGGAATGCTATTTTTGAATTGTGTCTCTCCCTCAAATTTGTATGTTGAAGCTCTAACCTCCAATGAGACTATATTTGGAGATAGGACCTATGAGGAGGTGGTAAAGTTTGAATGAGATCATAAGGGTTGAGCTCACTGAGGAGAAGCTATGTGAGAAGGCAGCTCTCTGTAAGCCAGAAAGAGAGCTTTCTCTGACGTTGGACTTGTAGCCTCCTGAACTGTGAGAAAATAATTTTCTGATGTTTGAGCCATTGAGTTTATGGTATTTTGTTACGGTAGCCTAAGCAGACTGATACAAGTTCTCTTAATAAATATTTTTTGAGTATCTGTAGTGTTCTAGAAACTGTCTTTGGCAGTGGTCAGCAAACTAAACCTTGTGGGCAAAATTAGGCCTGCTGCCTGTTTTTGTAATTCAAGTTTTATTGGAATAAAGCCACGTTCATTCCTTTATGAATTGTCCATAGCTGCTTTCACACCTCAATGATACAGTTGAGTAGTTAATTAAAACAGAGATTGTGTGGCTTATAAAGCCAAAAATCCTTACTATCTGACTCTTTACTGAAAAACAAAAACAAAAACAAAAAACAGGTATCTACTTCTGGTCTGGAATCTTGGAGTATAGCAGTTGTACTCTACAAATATTCCAGACTCTAAAATGATTTTATTTCTTGGCAATTACTTAGAAGAAATAGTATGAAAGTGATTTTCTCTTTGAATTGAAAAGGCTGATTGGTTGGACCACCAGTCAGTCTCAGCCAGATGTGCTATTTTCTTTCATTGCCCCAGGAGAAAAGATTGACTATCAGTTCTTCAAGAATAGGAATGTCTTCCAGTAATAAAAACTGAATGTTTTGTCTTTGAGTTTTAAAAATATTGTCCCATATGGTTTAATTTCTAACTTACAAAGCAGAGAACTAAGAGTGAGTCTATGACATAAATGGTAATGTGCTGCAAATGTTTAACAACAGGCTCTCTACCAAAAACACCCAGATTTGTAACATTTGCCTGCTTCCATAGTGTGAATATTCCCACTGGCTGATTTCAGGCTACCAATATGTTGTCACTGAACATGGAATTTGGGAAGAGATGTGTAGTAGTTAACTATTTCACCAGACTGATAAAATGTATAAAGCAATTAGAAAGTTATGAGTTTTGAATTTTTATTTTAATAAATATATAGTCCATTTAACCCTCAGTATATAACTTAACTTTTTAAAAATTAACATATAATGTATTATTTGTTCCAGGGGTACAGGTCTGTGAATCGTTAGGCTTACATACACAGCACTCATCTTAGCACATAACCTCCCCAACGTCCATAACCCAACCATCCTCACATACCCCCCCTCCACCCGGCAACCCTCAGATTGTTTTGTGAGATTAAGAGTCTCTTATGGTTTGTCTCCCTCCCAATCCCATCTTGTTTCATTTTTTTTTCCTCCCTATCCCCCACTCCCCCCACTCTGCCTCTCAGATTCCTCATATCAGGGAGATCATATGATAATTGTCTTTCTCTGATTGACTTATTTCACTCAGCATAATACCCTCTAGTTCCATGTCATTGCAAATGGCAGTATTTCATTTCTTTTGATGGCAGCATAGTATTCCATGTCTGTGTGTATACACACACACACACACACACACACATATATATATATATATATATATATATATATATATATATATATATGCACACACACACATATATGTATATGCATACCACATCTTCTTTATCCATTCTTCTGTTGATGGACATCTAGGTTTTTTACATAGTTTGGCTATTATGGACATTGCTGCTATAAACATTTGGGTGCACGTGCCCTTTTGGATCACTACATTTGTATCTTTAGGGTAAATACCCAGTAGTGTGATTGATGGGTTGTAGGGTAGCTCTATTTTCAACTTTTTGAGGAACTTCCATGCTGTTTTCCAGAGTGGTGGCACCAGCTTGCATTCCCACCAATAGTGTAATAGGGTTCCCCTTTCTCTGCATCCTTGCCAGCATCTGTCGTTTCCTGACTTGTTAATTTTAGCCACTCTGACTGGTGTGAGGTGGTATCTCATTGTGGTTTTGATTTGTATTTCCCTGATGCCGAGTGATGTTGAGCATTTTTTCATATGTCTGTTGGCCTTTTGGATGTCTTCTTTGCAGAAATGTCTGTTTATGTCCTCTGCCCACTTCTTGATTGGAGTTTGATAAGCTCTTTATAGATTTTGGATACTAGCCCTTTATCTGATATGTCATTTGCAAATCTTCTCCCATTCTGTCATAGTCTTTTGGTTTTGTTGGCTGTTTCCTTTGCTGTGCAAAAGCTTTTGATCTTGATGAAGTCCCAATAGTTTATTTTTGCCCTTGCTTCCCTTGCCTTTGGCAATGTTTCTAGGAAGAATTGCTGTGTCTGAGGTCGAAGAGGTTGCTGCCTGTGTTCTCCTCAAGGATTTTGATGGATTCCTGTCTCACATTGAGGTCTTTCATCAATTTTGAGTCTATTTTTGTGTGTGGTGTAAGGAAATGGTCCAGTTTGATTCTTCTACATGTGGCTGTCCAATTTTTCCAACACCATTTGTTGAAGAGGCTGTCTTTTTTCCATTGGACATTCTTTCCTGCTTTGTCAAAGATTAGTTGACCATCGAGTTGAGGGTCTATTTCTGGGCTCTCTATTCTGTTCCACTGATCTATGTGTCTGTTTTTGTGCCAGTACCATACTGTCTTGAGGATGACAGCTTATAATAGAGCTTGCAGTCTGGAATTGTGATGTCACAAACTTTGGCTTTTTTTTTTCAACATTCCTCTGGCTATTCGAGGTCTTTTCTGGTTCCATATAAATTTTAGGATTATTTGTTCCATTTCTTTGAAAAAAAATGGATGGGATTTTGATAAGGATTGCATTAAACATATAGATTGCTTTAGGTAGCATAGACATCTTCACAATATTTATTCTTCCAATCCATGAGCATGGAACATTTTCCCATTTCTTTGTGTATTCCTCAATTTCTTTCATGAGTACTTTATAGTTTTGTGAGTAAAGATTCTTTGCTTCTTTGGTTAGGATTATCCTTAGGTATTTTATGGTTTTGGGTGCAGTTGTAAATGGGATTGAATCCTGAATTTCTCTTTCTTCTGTCTTGTTGTTGCTGTATAGAAATGCAACTGATTTCTGTGCATTGATTTTATTTATTTTTTTTTAAAGATTTTATTTATTTATTTGACAGACAGAGATCACAAACAGGCAGAGAGGCAGGCAGAGAGAGAGAGGGGGAAGCAGGCTCCCTGCTGAGTAGAGAGCCTGCTGAGGGGCTTGATCCCAGGACCCTAAGATCATGACCAGAGCCGAAGGCAGAGGCTTTAACCCACTGAGCCAGCCAGGCACCCCTGTGCATTGATTTTATATCCTGCCATTTCTGGCAGATTGGGAGTTGAGTCTTTTGGGTTTTCAACATAAAGTATCATATAATCTGCAAAGAGTGATAGTTTGACTTCTTCTTTGATGATTTGATGACTTTAATTTCTTTTTGTTGTCTGATTGCTGAGGCTAGGTCTTCTAGTACTATGTTGAATAGCAGTGGTGATAATGGACATCCCTGCCATGTTCCTGACCTTAGTGGAAAAGCTCTCAGTTTTTCTCGATTGAGAATGATCTTCTCTATGGGTTTTCCATAGATGGCTTTGATGATATTGAGGAATGTACCCTCTATGCCTTCACTTTGATGAGTTTTGATCAAGAAAGGATGCTGTACTTTGTCAAATGCTTTTTCAGCATCTATTGAGATTATCATATGGTTCTTGTTCTTTCTTTTATTAATGTATTGTATCACATTGATTGATTTGCAGATGTTGAACCAACCTTGCAGCTCTGGAATAAATCCCATTTGGCCATGGTGAATAATCCTTTTAATATACTGTTGGATCCTATTGGCTACTATTTTGGTGAGACTTTTCACATCTGTGTTCATCAAGGATATTGGTTTGTAATTCTCTTTTTTGATGGGTTCTTTGTCTGGTTTTGGGATCAAGGTAATGCTGCCTCATAAAAGGAGTTTGGCAATTATCCTTCCATTTCTATTTTTGGGGACAGGTTCAGGAGAATAGGTATTAATTCTTCTCTAAATGTTAGAATTCCCCTGGGAAGCCATCTGGCCCTGGGCTCTTGTTTTTTGGGAGATTTTTGATGACTGCTTCAGTCTCCTTACTGGTTATGGGTCTGTTCTGGTTTTCTATGTCTTCCTGGTTCAGTTTAGGTAGATTATATGTCTCTAGGAATGCATCCATTTCTTCCAGATTGTCAAATATGCTGGTGTATAGTTGCTCATAATATGTTCTTATAATTGTTTTTATTTCTTTGGTGTTGGTTGTGATCTCTCTTCTTTCATTCATGATTTTCTTTATTTGGGTCCTTTCTCTTTTCTTTTTGATAAATCTGGCTAGGGGGTTTGTTAATCTTATTAATTCTTTCAAAGAGCCAGATCCTAGTTTTGTGGATTTGTTCTATTGTTTTTTGGTTTCTATTTCATTGATTTTTTTACTCTGATCTTTATTATTTCTCCTGTCCTGCTGGGTTTAGGCTTTCTTTGTTGTTCTTTCTCCAGCTCCTTTAGGTGTAGGGTTACGTTGTGTACTTGAGACCTTTCTTGTTTCTTGAGAAAGGCTTGTATGGCTTTCCTCTCAGGACTGCCATTGCTGTGTCCCACAGATTTTGAATAGTTGTGTTTTCATTATCATTTGCTTCCATGAATTTTTCAGTTCTTTAATTTCCTAGTTGACCCATTCATTTTTTCATAGGATGCTCTTTAGCCTACATGTATTTGAGTTCTTTCCAACTTTCTTCTTGTGTTTGAGTTCTAGTTTCAAAGCATTGTAGCCTGAAAATGCAGGGAATGATCCCAGTCTTTTGGTACTGGTTGAGACCTGATTTGTGACCCAGGATGTGATCTATTCTGGCGAATGTTCCATGTGCACTAGAGAAGTATGTGTATTCTGTTGGTTTGGGATGGAATGTTCTGAATATATCTGTGATGTCCATTTGGTCCAGGGTGTCATTTAAGGCCTTTATTTCCTCGTTGATCTTTTGCTTGGATGATCTGTCCATTTCAGGGAGGGTGTTGTTAAAGTCCCCTACTATTACCGTATTATTGTCAATGTGTTTCTTTGATTTTGTTATTAATTGGTTTATATAATTGGCTGCTCCCATGTTAGGGGCATAGCTATTTAAAATTATTAGATCTTCTTGTTGGACAGACCCTTTGAGAATGATATAGTGTCCTTCCTAATCTCTTACTATAGTTTTTGGCTTAAAATCTAATTTATCTGATACAAGAATTGCCACCACAGGTTTCTTTTGATGTCCATTAGCATGGTAAATTGTCTTCCACCCCCTCACTTTAAATTTGGAGGTGTCTTTGGGTCTAAAATGAATTTCTTGTAGACAGCATATTGATGGGTTTTGATTTTTTTATCCATTCTGATACCATGTGTCCTTTGATTGGGGCATTTAACTCATTTACATTCAGGGTAACTATTGAGAGATATGTATGTAGTGCCACTGTATTGCCTGTAAGGTGACTATTACTGTATATTGTCTCGGTTCCTTTCTGGTCTACTACTTTTAGCCTCTCTCTTTGGTTAGAGGACTCCTTTCAATATTTCCTGTAGGGCTGATTTGGTGTTTGCAAATTCTTTTAATTTTTATTTGTCCTGGAAGCTTTTTATCTCTCCTTCTATTTTGAATGCTAGCTTAGCTGGATATAGTATTCTTGGCTGCCTATTTTTCTCATTTAGTGCTCTGAATATATCATGCCAGTTTTTTCTGGCCTGCCAGGCCTCTGTGGATAAATCTGCTGCCAATCTATTATTTTTTCCATTGTGTTACAGACTTATTGTCCCGAGCTGCTTTCAGGATTTTCCCTTTGTTACTAAGACTTGTAATTTTCACTATTAGATGATGGAGTTTGGACCTATTTTTATTGATTTTGATGGGAGTTCTCTGTGCCTCCTGGAATTTGATGCTTGTTCCCTTTGCCATATTGGGGAAATTCTCTACTATAATTCCCTCCAATATACCTTCTGCCCCCCTCTCTCTTTCTTCTTATTCTGGGATCCCAATTATTCTAATATCATTTTGTCTTATGGTATCACTTATCTCTCTAATTCTCCCCTCGTGGTCCAGTAGTTGTTTGTCTGTTTTGCTCAGCTTCTTTATTCTCCATCATTTGGTCCTCTATATCACTAATTCTCTCTTCTGCTTCATTTTTCCTAGCTGTTAGAGCCTCCGTTTTTGATTGCACCTCATTAATAGCTTCTTTTGATTTAGCTTGGTTAGATTTTAGTTCTTTTATTTCTCCAGAAAGCGCTTTTATTTCTCTATACAGTTTTTCTCTAATATCCTCCATGCCTTTTTCGAGCAGCTAGCACCTTGAGAATCGTCATTCTGAACTCTAGATCTGTCATATTACCAATGTCCGTATTGATTAGGTCCCTAGCCTTCAGTACTGCCCCTTGTTCTTTTTTTTTTTGTGATGAGTTTTTCCACCTTGTCATTTTATCCAGATAAGAATATATGAATGAGGTAATAAAATACCAAAAGGGTGGCAAAGACCCCAGAAAAATATATGCTAACTAAATCATAAGAGACCCCAAATCAAGGGAATAAGAAAGGGGGTAAAAAGAAATTAAAAAATATTAAAGTAAAAGTATATATATATTAGACTGTTGTATAGAACAGAGCCACCCACTTGATTTTGGGTGTATTTTGGTCCCTTAGATGAAACCACCTCCCAAAACTTTAAAGGAAGAAAAACATATATATATACAAAAATAAGGGTAAACATGATGAAGGGATGGAATATGACTGTAAAGATGAAGATCAAAAAAAATTCTAAAAAAAGAATTGATAAAATAAGTTGGTCAGAAAAAGAAGGAAAAAAATAAGTGGAGAGAATTTGCTCAAGCTGGAGACTAGAACAAAGCCCTGTGCTAGATTTAGGATATATTTTGATCTATTAGAAGACATTGTATCCCAAAATTTTTTAGAAAAAAGAAACCCCTATATGTATACAAAGAATAGTTATATACAATGAAGGATAAAATATGACTATAATAATGAAGGTTTAAAAAGACTTTTTTTTATAAAGGTATTGTTAATATAAACTAGTTAACATTAAAAGAGGAAAGAGGAAAAATTAAAAAATTTAGAATAAGAAAAAAAATTAAAAAAAATTATTTTGCAAGACTAAAGAATCCTGGGGAAAAACCATGAATTCCATGCTTTGGTTTCCCCTAGCTTTGGAATTCCACTGTTCTCCTTGATCAGTGAGGTTGGTCTTGGATGGATGTTCTTGCTGATATTCTGGGGTAGGTGCCTGTTGTAGTGATTCTCAAATGTCTTTGCCTGAGGTTGAAATGCACCACCCTTGCTAGGGGCTAGGCTAAATAATCTGCTCGGGTTTGCTCTGGGGAGCTTTTGTTCTCTGAATGCTTTCTGTAGAGCTCTGGAGAATGGGAATGAAAATGGTGGCCTCCCAATCTCCAGCCCGGAGAAGCAGAGAGCTTGGGGCCCCACTCCTCAGTCCACCCTCAGAGAAAAGCAGTTAATCACTCCCGTCTCCTTGGTCTCCGGCTGTGCTCCGAGCTCACCTGGCCTGTGCCTGAGCATTTCTGTCTCTGGCACATAGCCCCGTTTATAGTCTCCAAACCCAGCAGATTCCTGCCATGCTGCTTATCCGGTGAAGGAAGGTGGGTCTCCCTGGATCTGCCACTTTTGGGGTCCCTGCTCAAAGAGCAGTGGTCCAACTGTGCCACAGATCACAGTTTAAGGTTACTCCGAGCTGAGAGCTCACTCCTCAGCTCCATCTCTGTAGTTGGCCTCCCCGCTCTGATACCTGCAAGCTCTGCTATACTCAGTCACCCCCTATCCTTCTGTGACTCTGTGGGACCTGAGACCACACTGTTCCACGAGGGCTCCACCCCCACTTAGCCTCTGGAGCGATGTCCCTCAGTGGAGCAGACTTCTAAAAGGTCGGATTTTGTGCTCTGCTGCTCTACCGCTTGCCTGGAGCCAGCCCCTCCATCTGCAGTCTATCTTCCTGTCGCTTTGGACTCACTTCTCCGCATGACCTACCTTTCAGAAAGTGGTTGATTTTCTGTTTCTAGAATTGCTTCTCTTCTTCTTTTTGATCTCTTGTTAGGTTTGTAGGTGTTTGGAATGGTTTGATAACTATCTAGCTGAACTCCTACGACCTGATGTCATCTCAGTCTGCTACTCCTCCACCATCTTCACTCCTAAAAACCTTATAATTTAACTTTTAATATGTTATTTCTAATAATAAGCTTGTACAGGTTTTGCAAATGTAATAATCTCCTTTGTGAGCTGGTGTAAGCCAGCTCCAGCATACAGACCCAAAATTTAAAATCTTTTGGCAACCTTTCCTTGTTGCACATACTTTGCATTCAAAGATAAAGAACTATCTTTAAAAATAGTGATAAAAATATAGAGTAAGACAATTAAGAACAATTCCTCTTTAAAAATAAACAATGAAGCTGTTAATTTGGATTGCTCTGGGAGAGTAAATTTGTCTTAGAATGATAAGCTTTTTGGGATGAGAAACGTGCTTAGAAATATTTAATTTACTCATCTCCTTAGTTAATAAGGAAATTGAGGGAAAAAGAGGGTTAGGGATTTGCTCCAGGTTACACTATCAGGAAGTATGGGGTCTAGACAGAACAAGTCCAGTGATATTTCACAGTAATAGGTTGCTTTTATGGATTTCATTCATCTTTAGAAGGGGGGTTAATTCTCATACTAGCAGGTCAAAATTTTCATTAGATGCCAAATATTGCTACAGATTCAATGTAAGATAAAAAAAGCAAGATTGAGTTTTTTTGTTTTTGTTTTTTTAATGTCTGGAGTCTATGGAAATTAATTTAATTTACATAGTGCTGGATTTTAAGATTTAATATTTTGCATTTTCTATTTCCTCTAGCTTATATATGTTTAACACTGACACACTTACATATTCTACATAATGTGACTTATTTACATATTCTCCAAAATACTTTTGTAGAATCATTTTTTTTTAAAGATTTTTTATTTATTTATTTGACAGAGAGAGATCACAAGTAGATGGAGAGGCAGGCAGAGAGAGAGAGAGAGAGAGAGAGAGAGGGAAGCAGGATCTCTGCCAAGCAGAGAACCCGATGCGGGACTCGATCCCAGGACCCCGAGATCATGACCTGAGCCGAAGGCAGCGGCTTAACCCACTGAGCCACCCAGGCGCCCTGTAGAATCATTTCTAATGGTAATAGTTGAGATGGTATAAATGTATATTTGTTAAACTGAATGATTAAAAAGAAATAAATCATGCAAATGAAGGATTGAAAAGAATGTTGACTGAAATTTTTCACTTACCTGTATGAAGCAGATTGAAACAGAATTCATTCAGTCACTCAATAAGAATTTATTCAGTGCCTGTCTGCCTTCCTTCCTTCCTTCCTTCTTCTTTCTCTCCTTCTTCTCTCTTTCTCTTTCTTCCTTCCTTCCTCCCTTCCTTCCTTCATTCCTCCCTCCCTTTTCTTTCTTTCTTTCTTTTTTTATTTAAAAAATTTTTCATAATTTTTTAATTTTTTTATAAACATGTAATGAATTGTTAACCCCAGGGTACAGGTCTGTGAATTGCCAGGTTTACACACTTCACAGCACTCACCATAGCACATAGCCTCCCCAGTGTCCATAACCCCACCACCCTTCCCTACCCCCACCCCCAGCAACCCTCAGTTTGTTTTGTGAGATTAAGAGTCTCTTATGGTTTGTCTCTCTCCCAATCCCATCTTGTTTCATTTATTCTTTTCCTACCCCCCCCAAACCCTCTTTCTTTTTTTCTATCACCTTATGTATTTATAATTTCTGTTGTGTGTATGTGAGAGAGAGAACCTTTAAATTCTATTATATTAGCAATTTTGAATTATATAATAAAGTGTTATCAACTATAGTCCCTATGTTATGTATAACATTCTCAGACCTTCTTTATCTTGTAACTGGAAGTTCGTACCCTTTCACCAAACTCTCCCTATTCCTCTATTCCTCACACCCCCAGCCCCCAGCAAACCCTTTTCTACTCTCTGTTTGTATCATTTTGGCTTGCTTGCCTGCTTCCTTCCTTCCTTCCTTCCTTCCTTCCTTCCTTCCTTCCTTTCTCTTTTCTTTCTTCTTTCTTTTTTAGATTCTGCATATAAGTGATACCCTTCAGTATTTGTCTTTCTCTGTCTAGCTTATTTCACTAAGCATAGTGTCCTCCAGGTTTATTTGTGTCATTGCAAATGACAGGATTTCCTTTTTTTAATGGCATATATATATATTTTTTTTCTTTTTTTTTAATCCATTCAGCTGTTGACAGATAATTTCCATACCTTGGCTAATGGCTAATGTGAAGAATGATGTTATAAGCATTGGAGTATAAATATCTCTTTGAGATAATCATTTTGCTTCCTTTGGATATACACTCAGAAGTAGGGTTGCTAGATCATATGGTAGTTATATTTTTAATTTATTAAAGAACTGCCAAATTGTTTTCCATAGTGGCCATACCAGTGTACATTCTCACCAACAGTGTGTGACGATCTCTTTTCTCCACATCCTCATCAGCGTTTATTACCTTTTGTCTTTCTGATAATAGCCATCCTGAAGATGGGCGGTGATATTTCATTGTGGTTTTTATTTACATTTCCTTTATGGTTAGTGATATTGAGCATCTTTTCATGTACCTATTGGCTATTTTTATGTCTTGGTGAAATGTCTGCTTAGGTCCTTTACCCATTGGTTATTTGTTGTTGCTTTTTTTCTTTTCTTTCTTTCTTTCTTTTTTTTTTTCTTTTCTCTCTCTCTAGCTTTTTTTTTTTTTTCTGGCCATTGAGTTCTTTGTATATTGTAGATATTAACCAAGTTATTGGATATATGTTTTGCAATTTTTTCTCCCACTCTATAGCTTGGCTTTTCCATTTCATTGTTGCCTTTGCTGTGCAGATTTTTAGTCTGATGGACTCTCACCTTGCTTATTTTTGTAGTTGTTGCCTTTCTTTTTGGTTTCAAAAAGTCATTTCCAAGACTGATGACAAGGAGCTTTCCCTGAATGTTTTCTTCTACGTTTTTATAATTTTCTGGTTTTATTTTTATTTATTTATTATTTTAAAGATTTTATTTATTTGACAGAGAGAAAGATCACAAGTAGGTAGAGAGGCAGGCAGAGAGAGAGGGGGAAGCAGGCTCCCTGCTGAGCAGAGAGCCTGATGCAGGGCTCGATCCCAGGACCCTGAGATCATGACCTGAGCCGAAGGCAGAGGCTTAACCCACTGAGCCATCCAGGCGCCCCAAAGTTTCTGGTTTTATATTCAAGTCTTTAATCTGTCTTGAGGTGATTTTTGTGTATAGTGTGAGATAGAGGTTTGGTTTTTATTTTTTGCAAGTAGCTATCCAGTTTTGCTAACACCATTTATTGGAGAAACTATCCATTCCCCATTGTATATCTTGGCTCCTTTGTCAAAAATGAATTGATATATTTGTGTGGGTTTATTTCTGGGTTATCTATTCTGTTCTAGTGATATATATGTCTGTTTTCTTATGCCATTACCATCACGTTATGATTATGATAGCTTTGTAATATAGTTTGAAATCAAGAAGTGTTATGCCTCCTGTTTTGTTCCTTATCAGTATTGTTTTAGCTATTTGGCTCTTTTCTTTTTTTTTAATCAATTTCACTGTTTCTAGGAAAAATGTTGTTGGAATTTTGATAAAGACTGCATTGACTCTATAGATGGCTTTGGAAAGTGTGGACATTTTAGCAATATTAATTCTTCCAGTCCATGAACACAGAATATCTTCATTTATTTGTGTCTTCTTCAATTTCTTTCATCAGTGTTTTATAGTTTTCAGTGTATATATCTTTTCCTTCCTTCATTAATTTTATTCCTAAGTATTTTTTTGATACTGTTGTAAATGGGATTTTTAAAAATTCATCTTTCCAATAGTTAATTGTTGGTGTATTGAATGGAGCTAAGTTTTGTGCATTGGTTTTGTATCTTACAACTTCAACTTTACTAACAACTTTTTGGTGGTGTCTTTAGGTTTTTCTATATATAATATGTCATCTGCACATAGCGATAATTTAACTTCTTCCTTTCTGATTTAGATTTCTTTATCTTGCCTAATTGCTTTGGCTAGGACTTCTAGTACTATTTTGAGTAAAAGTGCCTAGTATGGGTGTCCTTGTCTTATTCCTGATCTTAGAGGAAACTCTCTCAGCTTTTTACCATTGAGTATGATGTTAATTGTGGACCTGTCATATGTGGCTTTTATTCTGTTGAAGTGCTTTTTCTCTTTTTCCTATTTGTTGAGTTTTTATTATGAAAGGATGTTGAATTTTGTCAAATAATTTTATTTTTGCATCTATTGCCATAGTTATGTGATTTTATCTTTCTTTCTTTTAATGTGTTATGCAATTGACTTGTATATAATGAACCATCCTTGCATCCCAGGAATAAATCACACTTGATCATGGTTTATGATCCTTTTAATGTATTTAGTTTGCTAATATTTTGTTGAGGATTTTTGCATTTATGCCTAACATGGATATTGGCCTTTAGTTTTCCTTGCTTGTAGCTTCTTTCTCTGGCTTTGGTATCAGAGTAATACTGGCTTTGAAAAATGATTTTAGAAGTATTCTCTCCCCTTCTATTTTTTTGTAAGATTGTGAAAAGAATTGTTTTTAGTTCTTCATTCAGTGTTTAGTAGAATTCACTGGTGAAGCTTTCTGGTCTTGGACTTTTGTTGGGAGGTTTTTGGTTACTGATTCAATCTGCATACTAGTAATTAGCTGATTCAGATTTTTTATTTATTCTATATTCAGGTTTGGAAGATTATATGTTTCTAGGAATTTATCTGTTTCTTCTAGATTACCCAGTTTGTTGGTGTTTAGTTGTTTACGGTAGTCTGTTACAATCTTTTATATTTCTATGTTATCAGTTTTAATGTCTCCTCTTTCATTTAGAATTTTATTTATATTTTTTTCTTTTTCTTTTGGAAGTTTAACTAAAGGCTTGTCAATTATATTTCTTTTTTCAAAAAACCCATTTTTTAGTTTTATTCATTTTTTTCTACTGTCATTGTGAGTTCTATTTCATTTATTTTGACACTGATCTTTGTTATTTCCTTCTTTCTGTTAATTTTGGGCATATTTTGTTCTTCTTTTTCTAGTTCCTTGAGGTGTAAATTTAAGTTGTTTGAGATTTTTTAATCTTCATGTAGATATTTATCACCATTAACTTTCCTTTTAGAATTGCTTTGCTGCATCTGCAATTTTGGTATTATGAATTTCCATTTTCATTTGTTTATTTCAAGCTATTTTTTTTATTATGTTATGTTAGTCACCATGCAGTACTTCATTAGCTTTTGATGTACTGTTCCATGATTCATTGTTTGCATATACATCCCATGCTCATTGCAATATATGCCCTCCTTGATATTCATCACCAGGATAACAATTCTCCCTCCCCTATGCCCTCTGAAACCTTCAGTTTGTTTCCCAGAGTCCATAGTCTTTCGTGGTTTGTTTCCCCCTCTGATTTCCTCCCCCCTTCATTTTTCCCTTCCTTCCCTTAATGTCCTCTTTGCCTTTCCTTATGTTCCACATATATGAAACCATATAATTGTCTTTCTTTTCTTTGCATATTTCACTCAGCATGACCCCCTCCAGTTCCATCCATGTCAATACAAATGGTGGGTATTCATCCTTTCTGATGACTGAGTAATATTCCATTTGTATATGAACCACATCTTCTTTATCCATTCATTTGTTGAAGGGTATCTCAGCTCCTTACACAGTTTGATTGTGAACATTGCTTCTATGAACATTGTTATGAGCATTCTTTTCACTATATCTGTATCTTTGGGTAAATAATCTGTAGTGCAATTGCTGGGGCAGAGGGTAGCTCTATTTTTCACTTTTTTTTTTAAAGATTTTATTTATTTATTTATTTGGCAGACAGAGATCACAAGTAGGCAGAGAGGCAGGCAGAGAGAAAGGGGGAAGCAGGCTCCTCGCTGAGCAGAAAGCCAGATGTGGGGCTCGATCCCAGGACCCTGGGACCATGACCTGAGCCGAAGGCAGAGGCTTAACCCACTGAGTCACCCAGGCGCCCCCTATTTTTCACTTTTTGAGAAACCTCTACACTGTTTTCCAAAGTGGCTATATCAACTTGCATTACCACCAACAGTGTAAGAGGATTCCCTTTTCTCCACATCCTTGACAACATTTGTTGTTTCTTGCCTTGTTAATTTTTGCCATTCTAACTAATGTAAGGTGGTATCTCATTGTGGTTTTGATTTGAATTTCCCTGATGGCTAATGATGTTGAACATTTTTTCATGTGTCTGTTAGCCATTTGTATGTCTTCTTTGGAGAAATGTCTGTTTATGTCTATCAAAATCCTAGAGGAGAACAGAGGCAGGCAGTAACATCTTAGATATTGGCTACAGCAACTTCTTTCAAGACACATTCCCAGGGGCGCCTGGGTGGCTCAGTGGGTTAAGCCGCTGCCTTCGGCTCGGGTCATGATCTCGGGGTCCTGGGATCGAGCCCCGCATCGGGCTCTCTGCTCGGCAGGGAGCCTGCTTCCTCCTCTCTCTCTGCCTGCCTGTCTGCCTGCTTGTGATCTCTCTCTGTCAAATAAATAAATAAAATCTTTAAAAAAAAAAAAGACACATTCCCAGAGGCAAGGGAAACAAAAGCAAAAATGAACTATTGGGACTTCATCAAGATGGAAAGCTTCTGCACAGCAAAGGAAACAGTCAACAAAACAAAGAGGCAACCCACAGAATGGAAGAAGATACTTACAAATGACACTACAGATAAAGGGCTGATATCCAAGATCTATAAAGAACTTTTCAAACTCATCACCCAAAAAACAAATCATCAAGTCAAAAAGTAGGCAGAAGACATGTCTCAAGGTATTTTTAAAATTTCTCTTTTGTTTTTTTTCTTTGACCCACTGGTTATTCAAGAACAGGTTATTTAGTGTCCACTATTTGTGATTTTTCCCGTTTTCTTATAATTGATTTTAAGTTTCCAACCATTATGGTTAGAAAAGATGCTTGATAGTATTTCAGTCTTCTTAAATTTATTATGACTTGTTTTGTGTTCTAGCATGATCTATCCTGGAGAACGTCTCATATATACTTGAAAAGTATTTTTCTATTGTTGGATAGAATATATATGTTATGGCCCTGAGGCAGAAGCTTTTAAAATATGCAGATGAAGCTTTATCAGGAAAAGACTAGGAGATAGATGATTTTGCCTCTTTTCTCTGTGCTGAGCCCAAGGGAGAAAGATGGTTAAGAATTGCTTCTTTGTTTGCCACAGTACTGTAGAACTCATGAATGAAAGTTTCTTTGGCTATCAGAGCCAGGAAATATGGGACCTGTCCTTTGGCAGCAGCCCTGAAAGCTAGGGCATAGATGTGTGCACAAGCTCCTTTCAGGGAGATACTAGTAACTTGGAGCAAGTTGGAGGGGGTGGGAGGGAAACGTGCTTTTCCCAAGTGTCCAGGGACTATCACAGTGTCTGCTCATATGTCTCATATGTCTGCTAAATTAGAAGCCAGGCCCTAAAGTAGCAGCTTCTGAAGTATGCAGGTTAAGCTTTTTCAGGGAAAAACTGGGAGATAGATGATTTTGCCTATTTCCTCTATGCTGAGGCCTAGGACATAGCTTCCATGAGTGCTCATGTACAGGTTCTAGAGTCTCGTGGGTTTTGTGATCACAGAACTTGTTGGTTTTCTAGGTGTTCTGAGGTCCCATTCCTCTAGTGGAAGTCTTAAACTATCGGGAACTAGATAGAAGGTTAGAACCCTTTGCTTCTCACAGAGAACCTAGGAATTGTGTGTTCTCTCTGATTATATAGTGCTGTGTTGGGAGTGGATATTATGGCCAGAAGGTGTGTCAGCCTTTCTTACCCATTTTGATATGGGTATTTTCACACTTGTCTGAAGTTGTAGGAATTGTTCCGGTAGTTACTAGATCTTTTTATTTCTAAAAAATAATATTTTATTAACTTTCAAAATGATCTCTACACCCAACATGGGGCTTGAACTCTCAACCCTGAGATCAAGGGTCACATGCTGTATCAACTGAGCCAGCCAGGTCCCCTAGTTTCATGATTTTTTTCAGAGGGAATTGCTCTGAACTTTGGTGGGGGGAGAGAAGGTCATGAGCTTCCTATGTCACCATCTTGGTTGACTCTCTTGAGTGACTGTTTTGTGTTGCATAGTGTCCAGACAGTGGGAATATAGATGCAAATGCAATAAAGTTGCTACCTTTATGAAACTTACATTCTTTTGGAGAAGGTATAACATAATGTCAGTGGTTAGTTCTGAGAAGAAAATCACAGGAAGGTAAAGAAGATAGTGTTTGATAGGCTGTGGGAAGCTATTTATATAGGGTCTTCAAGGAAGGCCTCTCTGAAAGAAGATGACATTAAAATAGAGACCTGAAGGAAGTGAGGAGAGAGTCATGCGGATACCTGGAAAATATAGTGCAAAGTTCCTTAGACAGGAGCATGACTGGTGTGTTCAAGAAACTTGGAGGAATTTGTGCTGGAGGATGGTGAGAGAGGTAGAAAGTGGCAAGTGGTCACTGAGACCAGATCATATAAATTTTGTAGGTTATGATCAGGAATTATATTTTACTCTGTGGTGAGAACCCATTGACCCATCATGTGAATTTAAAATAAAAACGTTAATCTCAGAGTGGACTCTAGATCTAAGAAGACAAAAAAAAATAGAAGCTGTGAAACTAGATAGGGACTGTTATAATAATACAGTTTAGAGAGATGGTAGCTTGATTGAGGGTCAGTGCTTTTCAACATGGGCTCCTCTTAAAAGGAGCTTCTAAAATATATCAACCCCGGAGTGACTCATGCAAAATCTGTTGATGGGACCAAGAATTGGTAATTTTTAAATCTCCCCAAGTGATTTCAATGTGCATCCACAACTAAGAACCACTGTCCAGGGTGGTAACCATGAAAGTGGTAAAAGCGATTAGATTCTAACTATATTTAATAATTAGGAGTAATAAGACTTTCTGTTCTTTTCTTTTATAAAATATTTTATTTATATGTTTGACAGAGAAAGAGAGAGGGTGTGCAAGAGAACACAGGCAGAGGGAGTGACAGAAGGAGAGGGAGAAGCAGACTCCTCGCTGAGCAGGGAGACTTACGTGGGACTCAATCCCAGGACCTCTAGATCATGACCTGAGCTGAAGGCAGATGCTTAATCAACTGAGCCACCCAGGCACCCCAGAAATATATTTTTATGTTAGATGTGGGGCATGAAAAAAAGGAAGGGGTGATTCCAAAATTTTTGACTTGGGCAACTGGAAAATAGTTAAATGAGGAAATTTTTTCTTAAATCTAATCCAAATTTCTTGTTTTTATGTACTTGTTCAATTGACTCAAAATACTGGATAGCATCATTTTCTGTAAAATATGATTTCGTGTACATTTTGGAAAGAAAAATGTATTTTATCTTCCATATAATATCCCAATGTATCAAGATGAGAAAGCAGAAACTGTACTAATTATTTTAACAGAAAGACTGTAATACAGAAATTGATTCATCAGAAGATAGGCTAACGTATGGGTGCCTGGGTGGCTCAGTGGGCTAAAGCCTCTGCCTTCCGCTCAGGTCATGATCTCAGGGTCCTGGGATCGAGTCCTGCATCGGGCTCTCTGCTCAGCAGGGAGCCTGCTTCCTCCTCTCTCTGCCTGCCCCTCTGCCTACTTGTGATCTGTCTCTGTCAAAGAAATTAAAAAAAAAATTAAAAAAAAGAAGATAGGCTAACTTAATAAGGCAAAAAAGAGGTAGAACACAAAGAGAACACAAAAGTAATTTACTACAGGAAGGAGCCATAATTCTTGGGGATGGGGAAACCAAGGAAAGAAGTTGGAGTTATCTGATCTTATAATCACAGAACCCAAGAACTTCAAAACCCTAGAAACTATACATTTGAGAAGAAAGTTGTATGTAGCTGTTGCTGTCATCCCAGGAGCTCTAAGGAAGGGCCTTGTGGAATTAAACTTCAGACTGCTTAGGGAAAGTTGCTGCCTGCCTGATGCTGGTACATTAAAGGTGGTATGATTAGGCTGATTTTGGAACTGTGGTGGGAACCAGCTTCTGCTGCCAGGGGTGAAATGCAGTTTCCAGAATGGTACTATCAGGCAGAACAAGCAAAGCAAGAGGAACAAGTCCATTTTCTTTTCTTTGTACCTTCCAATTTAGTATGTTTAATAGTAGAACTTCAGTAATAGAGAAGTAGCTGGCAAAGGATGTAGTTTGCTAAGACCCAGTCTCAGTATTACAGAGCAGAGTATGTAAGTGTGAAGTTTAATAACTAGCTGTAGTCTACTCCTTTGGCTACTTAGTATCCATGCACAACCTTCTACTCATATTTGAACTTCCATACACAATAATAATTTTAATGCCCTAGTGTAACAAGATGCAAATAACTTTATTTAAAAGAAGATGTTATATTTTTCTCCAAAGAGAGATCAGTATTCCTAAAGTTACAGCATTTGTCTCAGAGCAGAGGCATGTTATCCACCATTTGGATGATGTTAGTTACTCCTCAGTTTAGTCATGTAGTCAATTTAATCTTCTTTGGGTAATTTGTAATCAAAGACTGTTAACCAGCAATAACCATTCTTATATAAAATCATAATGGGAAAGAAGAAGGAAGCAGATACTATAGTTTTAACTTTTGTAAGTGGCCACAAGGCCATAACTGGTGTTTATTATGTCCTTCTACTACTACCTTTACATCCTTTTTTTTTTTTTTTTTTTACTTTAACCAATACCTCTACGGTCAGTGTTCTTTGGCTTGCAGAGTGACCTAAATCTTTATTGCATGAAGTGTCTAAATTTTTGACCTAGTTTTGTTTTATTTTACTGTATTTTTCTCTAACCTTTACTATTGGACATGGAACTTCTAATAGGTGTCCCAGAGAATTCTCTAGTTTCTGTGTTTAGTCTTCTCTGTTTGCATTGTAAATCTAATTTTCTCTCAATGATCAGAATCTATCATCTCAGCCAGTAAAGTAATCCTTATCTTTGCTTGTTGGTTCAGTGTCTTGAGGAGCCCAAGTTAACCAAAGAAGTCTCAACTTAAATTCAACAGAACCAATGTTGCTTCTCCTAGTAGAATTATTTCATTTCTATTTTAGAAACTAAGAGTTACAGACTATTAGAGCTCAAAATTTCTGAATCCAGAAGTAAAAATTCTTCTGGTGAATAATTTTTAGTAAAGGAGTTACTCTCACTTCTTCCCCTTGATTCTCAGACCCATATATTCTTACTATGGGAGAAATGGCTAACTCAAATAATATAATGAATCCTATAGGACAGAATCCATGCCTTTGAGAGGGTTGTCTGCTGATTGGTACCATAATACAGACTTCAGTGGGATTTTCTACAATTTACCATGCTAGGTGCTTCTAGGTAATGAGGTATTTAGACCAGTGAATTCATGGACAGAAGCCCATTGTTATATATCCTTGCGGTTAAAGGAGTCCATGTTAGTAGCAATGTTGTGACAAGTACCATGATGCTGAATAAGGCATTTGATATGTCTAATAATGTTGGTGCTAGGGATGTTAATTCCTATTTAGAATATGTGTCTGTACTAGTCAGGACAAACCACATACTACTGCTAATACAAAGGATCTAATATTTAAACTCACCCTCAGGGAATAGTGACATTTTGGGGACCCAGCATTCTTCTCTGCTATTGGCAAATTTAAATACTTGAAGTTAGTTTATAGATAAGCCTTTGAGAGTGAAATTTCATGGTGTTGCACCCGTTGATAGCCTCCATTCTTGCCACTGAGGCTCAATCTAATGGGTCTTTTGGGCAAGTTTTCAATGGTTAGATGAAGAGGGTGAATAACATCCATAAAACAAGTCTTCTATTTATCTGATTTTTAAAAAAAATTATTTTTTTTATAAACATATAATGTATTATTAGCCCCAGGGGTACAGGTCTGTGAATCGCCAGGTTTACACACTTTCTATTTATCTGATTTTTAAACCCCCCTCTGCCTGTAATGCTTTTTGGTGAGCAAACACATGAGACACAGATATCCCCACTCTGGCCTATTCTGGGAGATCCTTCCAACTACTCTTTCTCTGTACCTTCTTGTCATTAATCTTCTAGTGATACTCCTTCAAATCCCCAATCTTTCAGCTAAACAGCTAGCTACTGACCACTTTAGATCTGTTTTTCTGCATTTCTCATTCTATACAAAGTGAACAACTAGGTGAATTGCTTAAAGCACTATCCATAGGGAGGATACCTCACCACTGTCTTTTAGAGCCTTGCTGGATGGGTATGTAATTTCACCATTCCCCTTGCAGGTTGTCACAGCATGTTTTTCAGAACCATTTGTAAATCAGTTTTTTTCCTCCTCATTCAAATGATCAAAAGTAACTCCCTTTGAATTGTTGAGTGTGGATTAGGGGAAAGGATACAGGGAAGCAGGAGTAAATTATGTAGGAGTCTGAGTCACCTGCTCATACAACTAATTTATGCTTTCCAGGTAAGCCCTGCTATTTATTTGCCACTTTCACTTGATGATGGTTTGCTCCATCACCTAAAATTGTAGCTTTAGAGAGATCATATAACCGGTTCACAATTGGCATCTGAAGTCACATGGCCCTAGTTAGGAATATAGTCTGTGAGAGCCCAGCAATAAACCAAGAGCCATTTTTGAAAGGGAAAATAGTTATATACAGGAGAAGGGGGCATCTAGTTGGAAGGAATGGGGGCATCTAGTTGGCTTGGTTGGTTAAGCTTCTGATTCTTGATCTCAGCTCAGGTCTTGATCTCAGGATTGTGAGTTCAGGCCCTATGTTGGGCTCTACGCCAAGTGTGGAGCTTATGTTAAAAAAAAGGCATGGTTTTGTTCTAAAATCTGGGGATTCTGTACTCTAGTCATCATTTGAGATCTTGCTAGTGGCTTTATTCAGTATCCCTATTTGGTACACCACTAAGTATCATTGGATCTGTTGGATCATAAAGTCCAAGTGACAATCTGTATTGTAGCTTGTTCCTGCTGCAAAGCCTTTTATTGCTTTATGCTCCATGTACAACTGACAGCCTTTGGGGTTGCTTGATAAATGGGTCTGGGCAGTGTATTAAAATATGGTATATATTACCTCTAAAATCCAGTGACCTACGAAGCATTATACTCTTTTTAAATGGTAGGTGGTTTCAAGGTTCAGTGATTTGTCTTGCATTTGGAGGAAATGTATTAATATGTTCTAGACCACTGTACTTTCTCAAATGATAATTAGGTAATAGGTTCTTGAATTTTCATTTACAAATGGGAAATCTTCTGTGCCATCCAAATTGTCTTAAGCTATGTAACTTCTTCAAAGTTACAGTTTCGAGGGCAGCTTAAATTATTGAGATACTCAGGAAATAGACTTCACAGGATTTGACTATTTTTTTTTTTTTTTTTGATGAACTAGTTAAGTGGCCACTGATGGGAGTTGTGCCATTAGGGAAACACCCAGCTGCTGATAGCAATTACACAGCATGCCTATAGACTATTCATTTCCATTTTTTGCTTATTGCAATTGTCATCAATTGATCACAACCATCCTTTTGAGCTTGAATATTTTCTCTGTATTGACATGGTTTAAACAAACCAATCAACTGGTAATAGTGAAAACCTGATAGCCAGTACATGGAACTTTTGCATGAGAATCATTGGAGTGTTTAAAAAAAATTGGTATTTCCTCAAATCAAAATCACAGTTAGGTACCACCTCACAGCAGTCAGAATGGCTAAAATTAACAAGTCAGGAATCAACAGATGTTGGCAAGGATGTGGAGAAAGGAGAGCCCTCCTACGCTACTGGTGGGAATACAAACTGGTGTAGCCACTCTGGAAAACAGTATGGAGGTTCCTCAAAAAGCTGAAAATAGAGCTACCCTATGACCCAGAAATCTCACTACTGGGTATTTACCCTAAAGATACAAATGTAGGGATCTGAAGGGGCACATGCACCTGAATATTTATAGCAGCAATGTCCACAATAGCCAAACTATGGAAGGAACCTAGATGTCCATCAACAGATGCATGGATAAAGAAGATGTGGATATATATATACAATGGAATACTATGCAGCCATCAAAAGAAATGAAATCTTGTCATTTGCAACGACATGGATGGAACTAGAGGGTATTATACTAAGTGTAATAAGTCAATCAGAGAAAGACAATTATCATATGATCTCTCTGATATGAGGAATTTGAGAGACAGGGCAGGGAGTTCCAGAGGGTATGGAGGGAAAAAATAGAAACAAGATAGGATCAGGAGGGAGACAAACCATAAGAGACTCTTAATCTCAGGAAGCAAAGAGGGTTGCTGGGGGTGAAGGGGTGGGGTTAGGGTGGCTGGGTTATAGACATTGGGGAGAGTATGTGTTATGGTGAGTGCCATGAAACATGTAAGCCTGATAATTCACAGACCTGTACCCCTGGGACAAATAATACATTGTATGTTAATTTAAAAAAATTGATATTTCCTGCATGTACACCAGTGCCTCTTGAGTAAGAATGGGTGGGCTCAGGAATTTGTAGTGTAGCTGGTATTGACCAAGACCACCATAATGGTTTGCAACTTGCTTAAACTCCAGACTTACTTCTTCCTAACTAACTAGCTAACTTCCTTCCTTCCCCTCTCTTTCTCTTCTTTTCTTTTTTTTCTTTCATGTTCAGTTATCCAGCATATAGTACATCATCAGTTTTTTGATGTAGTGTTCAATGATTCATTAGTTTTGTATTAACACCCAGTGCTCATCATAACGCATGCCCTCCTTAATACCCACCACCTGATTACTCCATCCCTCCAACCCCTTCCTCTGTAACCCTCTGTTTCCCAGAGTCCAGAGTCTTTCATGGTTTGTCTCCCTCTCTGATTTCATCCCATTCAGTTTTTCCTCCCTTTCTCTATGGTCTTCTGTGCTATTCCTTATGTTCCACATATGGGTGAAACCGTACTATAATTGTCTTTCTCTGCTTGACTTATTTCACTTAGCATAATCCCCTCCAGTTCTATCCATGTTAATGCAAATGGTAAATATTCATCCTTTTTGTTGGCTGAGTTATATTCCATTGTATATATGGACCACATCTTCTTTATCCATTCATCTGTTGAAGGACATCTCACCTCCTTCCACAGTTTGGCTATTGTGGACATTGCTGCTATGAACATTGGGGTAAATGTGCCCCTTCTTTTCACTACATCTGTATCTTTGGGGTATATACCTAGTAGTGCAATTGCTGGGGTGTAGGGTAGCTCTATTTTTAATGTCTTGAGGAACCTCCATAAACAGACTTCTTTCAGAATAAGGCCCCTGATCTCCCTTTTCTTAGAGCATTTACTTTATTTTTAAAAAGATTTAATTTGTTTATTTGACGGAGATATAAAGCCAGAGAGCACAAGCAGGGAAATGACAGAGGGAGAAGGAGAAGAAGGCTCCCTGCTGAGCAGGGAGCCCAACACAGGGCTTGATTCTAGGACCCTGGGGTCATGACCTGAGCTGAAGGCAAATGCTTAATTTAACCAACTGAGCCACCCAGGTGCCCTGAGAGCATTTACTTTCAAAAATTTGTAATTGTAAATTCTCTCACTGCCCTTTTAAGATGTAAATCTTCTCCTAGCCTCTTGTCAGTTTTATAGCCTAAGAATGTCTTTCTTAAGGACCTGGGAACCATCCCATTTAATGTAATCATCAAGAAAGAGAGCACCCCTACTTTATAGACTGTGTGGGAGGGTATGAACATTACTTCAGTTAATACCAACTAGTAACACAAATTGTCTAATCACATTGACTAGCCTTTGCACTAATGTCCTTCAGTGCTTATCCATTAGCTTACCACTGGGTTTAAATATTCCACTTTTTGTTTCAGCAAAGTTGAGTTTCATTTCTCTCCCCTATTGCAGTAGACTTGAACAAAGTCTTCCTTAGTTGGTTAACTTGTTTGGTACAATTTTTCTCTAACAGTTCCATAGATAATTTCCATTGATGTTCAATACAAGAAACACATCACTAGATACTGAAGAGTAAGTTTTAGGAAATTAGACAATATAACACACACCCCCTCCAATGAACTCATTGCTGTTTCTGACCCAGTATCAGAAACAGCTTTTTCAATAGGAAGGTTTGGCTAAGTGAAAACTCTTGTTTTATAAGCCTGATGATAAATGCCTGATGATAGATATTTGTGAGATGACTGGTTAGTGCAAACAGTGTAGTTTGTAGTAATGACTCAGAATCATGCTGAATAAACATGTGAATATTAGTGTAAGAGTAGAACTGGTTTAGAAAAAAGAACTAGAATAATTATCAGCACCTAAATTTTGTCTTATTATCCTGTAAGCTCAATTACTCTTCAAATCTTCCTGAGAAAAATTACTCCTATTAGAACCTGTTAGGTTTCTGATATAGGGGCTCACATATCCGTTATGAAGGATCTCAGCCCTTCTCATATGTATGTACAGTGGTAGCCATAATGCTGCATGCTCAGAGATTTGATAGGAGATGACAGAATAAAAATATTAAGTGGATCTTTCTAGCTATGTTGGTTACCTTTCATTAATGTGAAGTAGAATGAACAGGGAGGGTGCTCGTCTATAGGACATTCAATGTTTCAGTTTCTTTATCTGCAAAATAAAGGAGGCTTGACTTGCTTTGTAGATATTTGTATGCATTTGACTTCTTGTCTTCTACTCTCCTCTCTCAATAAAGGTTAACAGTTCAATGACTCTATGAGTCCGTGAAGCCAGACTCTTTTTTGAGGTGGTTTTAATATTCACATAATCGAAAGATCCAAAAACGAGTTCAGTTAGAATTACTGTGTGAGATGATCGTTCTCAGTGAATATTTTACCGATTTTTTCCTCTTCATATGCAGGCCATATTGTTTTCCAGTGATTAAGTCGGATATACCATTTAAATTACAATCAGGAGTATTAAAATGATGATGGATATTGAACTACTTGAGGGTAGAAGAAAAACACATCTTTGTTATATGGTCAGTTTTGTTTTGTTGTAAATAGAAATTTAATACTGATATTTTGTTTTGCTACTGCAGAAACTACTTGAAATTCTATTTACTTTTAATTTGCATTCATGAAGATTTTTGTAATTCATATTTTTAATTTAAATTCAATTATTTAACATATACTGTATTATTGGTTTCTTGGTAGAGATCAGTGATTCATCAGTTTTATATTAATACCCAGTGCTCATTACATCACGCGCCCCCCCTTAATGTCTATCAAGTTTACCTCATCCCCCTACCTCCCTCCCCTCCAGCAACCACAGTTTGTTTCCTATGATTAAGAGTCTCTTATGGTTTGTCTCCCTCTCTAATTTTGTCTTGTTTTGTTTTTTTCCTCTTTTCCCCTATGATCCTCTGTTTTGTTTCTTAAATTCCACATATAAGTGAGATCATATGATAGTTGTCTTTCTCTGATTGGCTTATCTCCCTTAGCATAATACCCTCTAGTTCCATCTATGTCATTGCAAATGGCAAGATTTCATTTTTTATGGCTAAGTAGTGTTCCATTTCATCCATATATATATATATATATATATATATATATATATATATATACATATATATGAATACCACCTCTTTTTTATCCATTCATCTATCGATAGACATCTGGGCTCTTTCTATTGTTTGGCTGTTGTAGAGACTGCTGCTATAAACACTGGAGCACAGATGTACATATGGATCACTATATCTGTATCTTTGGGGTAAATACCCAGCACTGCAATTGCTAGGTCATTGGGTAGTTCAGTTTTCAACTTTTTGGGGAACTTCCATACTGTTTTCCAGAGTGGCTGCACCAGCTTGCATTCTCACCAACAGTGTAAGAGGATTCCTCTTTCTCCACATCCTTGCCAACATCTGTCATTTCCTGACTTAATTTTAGCCATTCTGACAGGTGTAAGGCAGTATCTCATTGTGGTTTTGATTTCTATTTCCCCGATGCCGAGTGATGTTAAGCAGTTTTTCATGTGTCTGTTGGCCATTGAGAATGATATTCCCTGTCTCTTTTTGGCTTTTTGTATATGGCTTTTATGATACTGAGGTATGTTCCTTCTATCCCTACACTGTGAAGAGTTTTAATCAAAGGATACTGTACTTTGCCAGATGTTTTTTCTGTATCTACTGAGAAGATTATATGGTTATTGTCCTTTCTTTTATTAATGTGCTGTATCACATTGATTGATTTGTGAATGTTGAACCACCCTTGAATCCCAGGGACAAATCCCACTTGGTCATGGTGAATAATCCTTTTAATGTACTATTGGATCCTATTCACTAGTATTTTGGTGAGAATTTTTGCATCCATGTTCATCAGAGTTATTGGTCTGTAATTCTCCTTTTTGGTATGGGTCTTTGGTTTTGGGATCAAGGTAATGCTGGCATCATAGAAAGGGTTTGGAAGTTTTCCTTCCATTTCTATTTTTTTGGAACAGCTTCAGAAGAATAGGTATTAATTCTTCTTTAAATGTTTGAAAGAACTCCCCTGGGAATCCATCCACCCTGGACTCTTGTTTGTAGAGATTTTTGATTACTGCTTCAGTTTCTTTTTTGGTAATGGGTCTGTTCAGGTTTTCTATTTCTTTCTGTTTCAGTTTTTGTAGTTTATACATCTCCAGGAATGCATCTAGTTCTTCCAGAGTACCTAATATGTTGGCATATAGTTGCTCATAAAATGTTCTTATAATTTTTGTATTTCTTCAGTGTTGGCTGTGATCTCTTTTGTTTTATTCATGATTTTATTTGTTTGGGTCCTTTCTCTCTCTCTCTCTCTCTTTAATAGATTTGGCTAGGGGTTTATCAATCTTATTAATTCTTTTAAAGAACCAGCTCCTGGTTTTGTTGATCTGTTCTACTGTTCTTTTGGTTTCTATTTCATTGATTTCTGCTCTCATATTTATTATTTCTCTTCTTGTGCTGACTTTAGGCTTTATTTGGTGTTCTTTCTCCAGCTTCTTTAGGTTTAAGGTTAGGTTGTGTATTTGAGACCTTATTTATTGAGAAAGGTTTGTATTGCTATATACTTCCCTCTTAGGACCACCTTAGCTGCATCCCAAAGATTTTGAACAGTTGTATTTTCATTTTCATTTGTTTCTGTAAATTTTTAAAATTCTTTAATTTCTTGGTTGACAAACTCATTCTTGAATAGGGTGCTCTTTAGCCTCCCATGTATTTGGGTTCTTTCTAAATTTCCTCCTGTGACTGAATTCCAGTTTCAAAACACATTATGGTCTGAAAATATGCAGGTAATGATCCCAATCTTTGGTACCAGTTGATACCTGATTTGTGATCTAGTATGTGACCTATTCTGGAGAATGTTCCATGTGCAGTCAAGAAGAATGTATATTCTGTTGCTTTGGGATGGAATGTTCTGAATGTATCTGTGAAGTCCATCTGGTCCTGTGTGTCATTCAAAGCCCTTGTTTCCTTGTTGATCTTCTGCTCAGATGATCTTTTCATTGCAGTGAGAGGGGTGTTAAAGTTCTCTATTATTATTGTATTATTATTGATGTGTTTAATTTTGTTATTATTTGACTTCTATAGTTGGCTTCTTGTTGTTAGGTCTTCTTGTTGGATAAACCCTTTAATTATGATATAGTGTCCTTCCTCATCTCTTATTACAGTCTTTGGTTTAAAATCTAACTTGTCTGGGGGCCTGGGTGGCTCAGTGGGCTAAAGCCTCTGTCTTTGGACCTGGTCATGATCCCAGGGTTCTGGGATTGAGCCCACATCGGGCTCCCTGCTCAGCAGGGAGCCTGCTTCCTCCTCTCTCTCTCTGCCTGCCTCTCTGCCTGCTTGTGATCTATGTCAAATAAATAAATAAAATCTTTAAAAAAAATCTAACTTGTCTGACATAAGGATTGCTACCCCAGCTTTCTTTTAATGTCCATTAGCATGATAAATGGTTCTCCACTGCCTCACTTTCAATCTAGAGGTGTCTTTGGGTCTAAAATGAGTGTCTTGTAGACAGCATATGAATAGTTCTTTCTTTTTTAATCTAATCTGATATGCTGTGTCTTTTGATTGGGGCATTTAGTCCTTTTACATTCAGGATAGCTATTGAAAGATCTGAATTTAGTGCCATTGTATTACTTGTAAAGTCACTGTTTCTGTATATTGTCTATGTTCCTTTCTGGTCTATGTTACTTTTGGGCTTTCTCTTTGCTTAAAGAATCTCTTTTAATATTTATTGTAGGACTGGTTTGGTGATCACAAATTCTTTCAGTTTCTGTTTGTCCTGGAAGCTTTTTATCACTCTTTCTATTTTGAATGACATCCTAGCTGGATAAAATATTCTTGGCTGCATATTTTTCTTATTTAACACCCAGAATATATCATGCTAGTCCTTTCTGGCCTGCCAGGTATCTGTGGGCAGGTCTGTTGTCATTCTAATATTTCTACCCCTAAGTTACAGTCCTCTTATCCCAAACTACTTTCAGGACTTTCTCTTTGTCTCTGAAATTTACAAGTTTCACTATTATATGTTGGGGTACTGACCAATTTTTATTGATTTTGAGGAATATTCTCTGTGCCTCTTGCATGTGGATGTCTGTTTCCTTACCCAGATTAGGGAAGTTCTCTGCTATGATTAACTCCAAAATACTTTCTGTCCCCCTCTCTTTCCTCTTCTTCTGGAATCCCACTTATTCTAATATTATTTTGCTTTATGGTTTCACTTATTCCTGAATTCTCCCCTTATAATCCAGTAGTTGTTTATCTCTTTTTTTCTAAGCAGCTTTATTCTCCATTATTCTAGTTTCTGTAGCATTAATTGTCTCTTCTGCCTCATTTATCCTAGCAGTTAGAACCTCCCTTTTTGATTGCATCTCTTTAATAACCTTTTTATTTTGATCTGATTAGATTTTAGTTCTTTTATTTATCCAGAAAAGGATTCTCTAGTGTCTTCTATGCTTTTTTCAAGTCCAGCTAGTATCTTTATAATCATTATTCTGAATTCTATTTCTGACATCTTATGTCCATGCTGATTAGGTCCCTGGCAGTAAGTACTGCTTCTTGTTCTCTTTTTTGAGGTGAGTTTTTCTGTCTTGTCATTCGTGAAGAAAGTGGTCAGTTTTCTATTTGTAAAGTTGCAGCTATTCTTTCTTAGCTCTCCAGTGATTTTGCAGGTGTCCAGAATGATGATAGCTATTTAGTGAGTTCCTGGGATCAGATGAAACTAAGGTCTCCTACTCCTCTGCCATCTTGGTTTCTTCTCTATGTAATTCATATTAATGTTCATGGCTACCAGTGTTTATTGGGTATTATTATAAATAAAATTAATTTCAGGGCACTTTTTTCTTTCTGTCATCTGTTCATCTATTAAAGCTATAAATATTGACTGAATGCCTACTATGTGGTTCTACTAAGTGCTGAGGATACAAAAATTAAAAAGTTATAGCAAATAACTTCAGTGTAGAGATGTCAGTGCTAATGGAGTTAGGTACCAGGTATTAAAGGGTGATAAGGTTGGTGTGGTGACCGCATTGAGGGAGGCAGGATTTTGTCAGAAAAATTTCAGAGAGGATGTGATATTTCACCTGAGTCTTGGACAAAGAGCAGGGATTTGCTACATGAGAAAAAAAATGGGAAAAGAGGAAAACAGAGGATAAAAAGCTTGTGAGGAAAGAATTTGGGAGAAATGATTTTTTATTCAAAGATATGAAGGCCTTATGTGCCAATTTCTTTATCTGCATTTCTAGTAGGAGGTCCCTAACCGTGGTCTTACAATGAAATCCACTGTGGTGCTGATGAAATGATAACTGGGCCATTACTAAGATTCATGAACATTTTCTCATGGAAAATCCTCATAAAATCTGTTGTTTCTCATGGATTCATGAGCCTATAAAACAAAAGGCCTATAAAGAGAAACATTTGTGCTCATGAATGTAAAATCTTGTACCCTCTGCTGTGATTCTAGCAGGTTGACTTGAACGTCTACACAATAAGGGAGTATAAATGCTACTGAGGTAATCCTCCCTTTTTTCAGTGAAGGAATATTGCCTATTTTGTCCTTTTGTATTTGCACCAGGTGATACTGAAGACACAGTTAATCAATTTGGGAGCTTTTTTTTTTTTTAATTTCCTTCTGTTTAATTTGTAGGATAAGAGAAAAAAAATCAATGTGACCAGCAAGACTCAAAAGGGAAAAATCAACCTTTAAGTATTGGTTTATTTTTTTCTGATACATTTTTGGGTTCCTTTAGATATGTTTCTTCTTTAAGGACTACTGTTTTATAGTTTGTTATACAATATTATCAATTCTATGCCTCTTAAAAAATCAAAATCATGTGACTTAAGGCAGATAAGATATAATTGTTTACTCAATATGAAAACTTTTGTAGGAATGTCTATAACATGTTCTCTGGTGACAAGGGAAACTTCAGTGAAATAATATTGTTTGAATGACTGTACCATCTCTAGTAAGTTGGATGTATTTTAGGCCTCAAATTAATCTTTTTTGAGACTAATAATAATTAGAGATACTTTACTGTTATAATTATTTTGGGACATAGGGAAAAGAGATTCTATTTTTTTTTTTAAAGGTTTTTCCTTTAATTGAAATCTCTGTGAGGAAATTTTAGGAAGCCTCAGCGGTATCTTTCAGGAGATTTAAATATCTCTCCCAATGTTTTCACTTTAGACTCCCTTCCAGTAGAAAAGCTTATATTTCTGGTACACTCTAAAGTTTAGAAGGAGGGCTCCTGGGTGGCTCAGTGGGTTAAGCCTCTGCATTCGGCTCAGGTCATTATCTTGGGTTTCTGGGATTGAGTCCCACATCAGGCTCTCTGCTCTGTAGGGAGCCTGCTTCCTCCTCTCTCTTTCTCTCTCTGCCTCTCTGCCTACTTGTGATCTCTGTCTGTCAAATAAATAAATAAAGTCTTTAAAAAAATAAAGCTTAGAAGGATACTCAGTGTAATAAGAACCTCTGTTTATAAAGATGTTTAGAGCACCCAGGTTCTTAAGGGACTAAAGATCTTATCTCCCCTCTTCTTTGGAAAAGAAGAAATCAAGTGATTTGTCATGTAGATCCCAGAATTTTGTGCTTAAGTAATATGTAAAACTTAATGAACTGGCTTACGCACTTTCCAGGTTGGGGTTGTTATGCACATGGGTATCAGTTTCTTTAGTGGATTAAATACAGGATTTTTAAAAATTTAATTTGGTTGACTTGTGTTGCCCCAAATTTTCTGAATTTAATGTCCAATTTATGCTTTGTAAGTAGAAATGACACATGGTCTTGTTGGCTTTATTTATTTTAACAGAGAAAAGAACTATTATACATATGACATTTGGCATTATATTGTAATTTGGGCTTCTTCTATTAGAGGAGAGAAAGTAGATTGCTAGTGAAAGAGAAAACACTATATACTATATCTGAATGGTTCTATTTCATATTTGTAGAGTCAAAATCTTGATAATTCTCATAAAATTATTTTTATAATAAGCCATATTTTCCTGATGAAATTAAAATGGATTTCTTTTCACGGTAAGGACTGGCCAGTTGCTCCTATGAAGAGATATTACATTCATGTGAAGGTGAAAAGTCAGCCAACTGTAAAGTTAGGGAACATAGTCCACAAGACTGTCCTTAGTTCTGACACCAATCACAAGTTCGGAGATTCCCAAGACCTCCCTCAGTTTTAAGGATTTGCTAGGATTCTCAGAATCTACTGAAAGTTGTTAAACTCAGCAGTTTTGACTTGTTATAGTGAGAGGATACAGATTAAAATCAGCCAAGGGAGGAAGGGCATGGTACAGAGCCAGGAGGGCTCCAAATTTAGAGCTTTCAGTTGTCCTCTCCCCTTGGAGTTATGAACAGCATTATTTTCCCAACAACGATGTGTGATATACAGTATTTCTATCCAAGGATGCTCATTTGAGTGTCCAGAGTTTTACTGGGGCCCCATGATTGACTGACCACATGTCTGATCCTCAGTTTCCGTCCCTCTTAGAGGTAGTATGGTTACTATATGGCCCAAAGCACCCATCATAATTCATGTTGTTAGACTACTAGGTGAGCAAGATCACAAGTAAATAAAAACCTTCTTCTTAGAGATTATCTCCTAGTTGAAGAGGGCAAAAGCAGCTTCAGTTTCACAAATGACGAAACCAGAACAATCAATCCTCCCGATTTCACTGGATTGTAAAGAAATTGGAATAAAAGGTTTGTAGAAGTACTTCACAAAGTTGCATATGAATATAGTTTATATATTTGATATCTGCAAGAGATCTGACAGGTTATGAGTGATCAAACTATTTGGGTTAGTAATTTTTAACTTGAAATTGTAAAAAATGTGGTTGACATGGCCATTTTAAATAGACTTTAGTGCTAAACTGTAAGGAATACATATTTATTTTATTTCACGTATATGATTCCTAGAAATAGCCTGCAGGGAATTTTATAGACAAAGCTCTTTTTATTCTGCAAAAGTAAAGTATGAGCCTTAAAGAGGGATAGGTCAAGAAACATGAGATCACTATAGGACAAATTACACATAAAATACATTGGTCCACACATCTTGTGTGGATCATGTTGTTATAATAATAATGAAAGTTTTAACCCTGGTAGGGATATATTCTGATGCATTCAATAATTTAGGAAATAATATCAAATAGAATTAGAACTAGCAGGAAGCTGCCTTTGGATAAGACCCTGCTCTTCTTGTGTAAATAGGCAATATTTTAATTTGTTAAGCAAAATGCAGCTGCCGACAAATACTGCTTATACTTTTTGAGACTGTAATCATTTGAGAAGCTAAATAACGAACAGTTGCATTCCAACTACATGCAGAACATTTCATTTAAAGAACACTTGCAGGAAGAAAATAAATACATGCACACTCATTGACTTTTGTTAGCAGTTATAAACTTGATATATTGTTTCAGTTCGTTCCTTTTGTTGTAAAAAGAAAAAGGGGAATTATCCATCTGGCTTCTGTCCTGAAGTTGAGCCCAAGAGGGAGGTGATGTAGGGTGAAGACTTAGAATCCTCGCACCAAATCAATGTCTTGTTGACATTATGAAGCCGTGTATACTTATAAAATGCCAAGATTCTCTGCAAAGTCCCTGTGACCCACCTCTAATTCTTTCACACACAAGGTCTTCCAGATGTTCCTAAGGAGAATGTGTCTCTTTATAATAAAAGTTATATTAGCCATCATTTTCCATATATTCCTATGGCACCCATTTACAAGAATTTGTAGTTTATTCCCAAACATCTGCAGATAGTATCTCTATAATTACTTTTGAAATTGCTAGCCACCTGTCAGCACAGAGATTACTGCTATGAAGAATGTCAAATGGGAATTAAAGTTTTTTATTAGGTCACCAGCATTCTGTCATAGACATTTTGTGGGGAGATAGGACCATTTCAGCACACAATTTTATTAGGTACAATAAATTTGGAGGCTGCATACAACACTGTTACTGAATATGCATATTTACTGTGTGCACATGTATTCACACTAACTGAAAACTGCTTAGGATGGCAGTAGTATCTTGGGGTTTGAGTTTTACATGAAAAAGAGATGTTTGGTGGCTTGTTTTCTTGTACCAAAATGTATTTGTTTAAAAAGCAACTAAGCAACTGGAGTTACTTAGAAAGTGTTATGCTGCTTTGCCTCATGGAAATACTTGAACTTTAATTTTGCAAATAAATAGCTGTTTTGGAGAGGATAACTTTTAGGATATAGGAAGGAGAGAACAGAAGAACTGGGAAATTGAACTTTTTGATGTATACGGAGAAACACCTATGAAATATCTCATAGTGCCCATGTGGAAAGTCAGAGCAAGAGATATTGGTTTGCGTTTGACTTGCTTTATTCTTCTAGGACTAATAACTAGCTAATATTTGAAAGTTTGCAATGTGACAAGCCCTGTGTTGAGCATTTAATATATGTTGTTTCATTTAATCTGCATAATGACCCTTCGAATTAGGAATTATTTTAGAGACTGCCCACAGTCACATAGCTAGTCAGTGGTGAAACTGAGGTTCCTATTTATGTTGGGTATTCAAAGTCATCAGTGATCTCCATGTTGCTAAACCGAATGCACTTTTCTCAGTCCTCATTCATTTTTGACCCAACAGTAGAATTTGAATAATAGCACATATACACTACTTGAAATATTATCTTTGCCTCTCATCTTCAAAGATAGCATATACTTTTCTCCTTTCAGTTACAGTTAGTGCTTTCTTATCTTCCTAGGGCTCAATCTTGATCTTGTCTTTCCTATTTCATGCATTGACTGGGTCATTTCATCTACTTTCAAAACCTGCAATACCATCTCAAGATAAATGCCTCCTCATGTGTATCTCCAGCTTGGTCTTTACCAGACTCAGGGCCCCTCCAGATGTAACGTGCTTGCTTGCTTGCATCCTTCCTTTCTCTCTCTCTCTCTCTCTTTCTCTTTGTGGCTAGCCAGAGAGAGGTAAGACTTCAGGTTCTAGTTTAGGCTCAGAGGCCCTTTAGGTCTCTAGCATATTATATAACAAATTCTAGCTTAGTATAGTCTTCACTTGAATTTAGGGATCAATGCTCAGCTTATGATAAAGTTGTTGTTCTTATTGTTTTCTTCTTTGTCCTTTGCCAATATTCCTTTGTGTTATGTTTCCTTGGGAACATTTTGGTAAGGGATATCTGTGGTCTGGAGCAGGATTCAGGTTATTTCTGGAATTTTCAGCTAAAAACATCTTATTAAATCTACTAAAATTTATTTCAACATTTAACTCTTTGACTTGCTCATTAATACACATTTTGAGGGCAATTATAGGTATATTAAACCTAGAGAATGTATAGTAAAGTATTCTTAGATAATAGCTTTTCTGTGGAATTTGAATCACTCCTTTATGATTTGACATATTAAGATATGATATGTGCCCTTTTTAAGACTGGGTTGGCTTTTCATTAGGGCTCACTTGTACAGAAATTGGATTTGCTTTCTGGATATATCAAGGATTGTTTTTTAAGAGGTAATAAAATTCAAATTGTCTTCAAGATTTTTTTTTGGAGATTTTATTTATTTATTTGAGGGGGGTACAAGTGGGGTGAGGTGCAGAGGGAGAAGCAGAGTCCTACTGAGCAGGGATCCTGATGCAGGGCTTGATTCTGGAACTCCAGGATCACGATCTGAGCCAAAGACAATCTCTTAACTAACTGAGCCATCCAGGCACCCCATCTTCAAGCTTTTAAATAAAGGATAGGAATTTGGGAGGGGGAGGAAATGACCTGATAACAGGTCTCATCATTTAAACATGAAGGTCCTTCTGGGAAATTACAAGTCCCATGGCAACTATATAGAATGCTTAAAGAGAGTGGCCAGATGATGCCAAAAAGTGGAGCAGAATAAGAAATATGGAGTGTCCTGGACTTTGAGGGGGCCTGTAAGTGGCATTCTTGGTTTTCCAGCTTGAGTTATAAATCAGTTGGGTGACACAATGGGATCTGCAGAACTGAATATCTACTTTTTAGTGATAAAACTCACAAAGGAGAAAATGACATGGAAGTGTGGCAGTAGTGGCCTTCCTATTACTAGAGCATAGAATTGGGCAGACCCTACTCAGCTAGTCTCAGTCAGTACTCAACAGCTGCAGGCCACTACAAATGGAGCCCTGCTTCGGTGAAACCTACTACAAGGAGAAAGAAAAATTTCTGTCTTCTGAGTCCCATTGAAAAGGAAGAGGAAGGACCTGAACCTTCTCAAACATTTGAATCAGAAAATGAGGATTAAAGACTAGAGGAATAGGGCAGATTTAGCAAGTTTTAAGAGAAATCTTTAATCTGTAACATGGTCAAAGCTGGGGTATTGACTTTCTCTGCCAAGTAAGTCTGACTTCGCTTTGTTGAATGTTAGTAGGCTTCAGGGGTATTACAGAAAATTCTCTATATATCATTTGACCTAAAAGAATTTCTGGGAATGCCTTTTTAGCTATTAATTAAGAAAAAAAAAACCTAATTTTTCATTTGACTTTTTTGTTGTTGTTGTTTACAAAATCTTTTCTTTCAGTAAGTGTCATTTAAAAAAGATGGTATTACAGGTTGGAAAAGAAACTCCCTTTTATAGTTCAGAGGAACTGTCTTTCTCCTAAAATTAAAACATTGTTAAGATTTAGATTATTATATAGGCTAGATCAACCTTCTCTTTGATGTGAGGATCCCTTTCATAAAGCCTGTGGTAGTTGATTATCCAGCTTCTACTTAAATAATTCTTTTTCACAGCTCAATTTTTTTATATTGAATCACAACTTACATCCCAATTTTGTCAAATTCATTAATCAGTACTTAGGTCTACCTTTTGATACTCTGATCTACTTCTTTCGACTATTTTTAAATATTTGAAGGCAGCCATTGCGTCATGATAGCACACCCTGAGATCTTCTCTTCATTGGGTGTAAAGTCCCTTTACTTCTTTTTTTTTAATTTTTATTATTTTTTTTTCAGCATAACAGTATTCCTTATTTTTGCACCACACCCAGTGCTCCATGCAATCCGTGCCCTCTCTAATACCCACCACCTGGTTCCCCTAACCTCCCACCCCCGCCCCTTCAAAACCCTCAGATTGTGTTTCAGAATCCATAGTGTCTCATGGTTCATCTCCCCTTCCAATTTCCCTCAACTCCCTTCTCCTCTCCATCTCCCCTTGTCCTCCATGTTATTTGTTATGCTCCACAAATAAGTGAAACCATATGATAATTGACTCTCCCTGCTTGGCTTATTTCACTCAGCATAATCTCTTCCAGTCCCGTCCATGTTGCTACAAAAGTTGGGTATTCATCCTTTCTGATGGAGGCATAATACTCCATAGTGTATATGGACCACATCTTCCTTATCCATTCATCCATTGAAGGGCATCTTGGTTCTTTCCACAGTTTGGTGACCGTGGCCATTGCTGCTATAAACATTGGGGTACAGATGGCCCTTCTTTTCACTACATCTGTATCTTTGGGGTAAATACCCAGTAGTGCAATTGCAGGGTCATAGGGAAGCTCTATTTTTAATTTCTTGAGGAATCTCCACACTGTTTTCCAAAGTGGATGCACCAACTTGCATTCCCACCAATAGTGTAAGAGGGTTCCCCTTTCTCCACATCCCCTCCAGCACATGTTGTTTCCTGTCTTGCTAATTTTGGCCATTTTAACTGGTGTAAGGTGGTGTCTCAACGTGTTTTTAATTTGAATCTCCCTGATGGCTAGTGATGATGAACATTTTTTCATGTGTCTGATAGCCATTTGTATGTCTTCATTGGAGAAGTGTCTGTTCATATCTTCTGCCCATTTTTTGATATGATTATCTGTTTTGTGTGTGTTGAGTTTGAGGAGTTCTTTATAGATCCTGGATATCAACCTTTTGTCTCTACTGTCATTTGCAAATATCTTCTCCCATTCCGTGGGTTGCCTCTTTGTTTTCTTGACTGTTTCCTTTGCTCCTGATTTCAAGCTTTACTACAAAGCTGTGATCACCAAGATAGCATGGTACTGGCATAAAAACAGACACATAGACCAGTGGAGCAGAGTAGAGAGCCCTGATATGGACCCTCAACTCTATGGTCAAATAATCTTCGACAAAACAGGAAAAAATATACAGTGGAAAAAAGATAGTCTCTTCAATAAATGGTGCTGGGAAAACTGGACAGCTATATGTAGAAGAATGAAACTCGACCATTCTCTTACACCGTACACAAAGATAAACTCAAAATGGATAAAAGACCTCAACGTGAGACAGGAATCCATCAGAATTCTAGAGGAGAACATAGGCAGTAATCTCTTCGATATCAGTCACAGCAACTTCTTTCAAGATATGTCTCCAAAGGCAAAGGAAACAAAAGCAAAAATAAACTTTTGGGACTTCATCAAAATGTCCCTTTACTTTTTCTGTTATTCATGCACATAACTTCCAGTTCTGTCAGGTTCTAGGATATACTAGATAAGTTATTACTATAAAAAATTCTTTAGCTAAATTATTTAGTTAAAGCCCTTGGTATTGAAGAATTAGCCTTTACTTCTGTGCTAAAATGCAATTTGGCTAGAATCACTTGTTTTCTCCCATATTTAAAATCAAAATAATTTTGTAAATGCAAAGATGTAAAAAAAGTGATCAGTGTTGTTCTAGACTGTAGAAGTTTTGACAAGCTAAAAAGTGAATGAGGCCTGAAACAAAATGGGAAGTTCAGCTATAAAAAGGGTAATTTTGTGCTTCTTCCACAACTTAACTATTTTTCAAAGATATAAATTTCTCGGGGCGCCTGGGTGGCTCAGTGGGTTAAGCCGCTGCCTTCGGCTCAGGTCATGATCTCAGGGTCCTGGGATCGAGCCCCGCATTGGGCTCTCTGCTCAGCAGGGAGCCTGCTTCCTCCTCTCTCTCTACCTGCCTCTCTGCCTGCTTGTGATCTCTCTCTGTCAAATAAATAAAATCTTTTAAAAAAAAAGATATAAATTTCTTTCGATTAGCAAGCCAGTAGCACATGCTTTATACTATGAAAACTCTTATAAGATGAACAGGGTCAATTTGCTTCTTCCTTGTTCATCCTTACAAATTTTTCTTTCTCTGTCTATAATATGCATTCTTATCCATATCCATTCTATGATTTTCTAGTTAATGCAAGATGACCAGTGGTAAAGATGACAGGCAGGAGGGATGCAGTGATCTGGAAGATATAATCCATGATAGAGAAGGCAGCCTTTTTTGCTCTGTATTTTTGGAGTTACAGAAAAACTAAGTATTTGGCAAAAGTATCAGCCTCCATCCATGAAACTGTAGAGGTCACTCTGGCAAACTCTCCTTCTAGGAAACACAAATAGTCATGTCTGATTGAAGTCCTGCCTACTGAAAGATATAACTTTAACTTAAGAAAATTGTGCAAGTCACACAGATAGTCTGTGATAGTTCAAGTTAACTTGAACTCAGTAGTCTGCCATGCTCCTAACAACTCTGAATACTGTCAGTCAATCTCTATTAAAATCCAATAGTATGCCCAAGGCTGTTTTTTCTTTTTTTTCCCCAAAAGAATTGTTATCTTCAAAGGACAATAAAGCTTTGCTTAAAATCCAGTAGCTCTGTACTATGATGTACCTATAGGGGCCTGATTAAAAACTCCATACAACAATCCTATCTTCCAGAGACTTTAAGGACCAGTGGACCATATGACGCAAGTGAGAGCAGCCTCTGTGTCATCCTAGAAAAGTTGCCATGCCTTATCTTGTTCTGGGTCCCCTTTAAAACTTGGCTTATTTGGAAAAAGGATCAGAGCAACATGCGCAAATGAAATATATGTTCTCTGCATAATCTAAAGATGCCCATTAGGCACTAAGATTCTTTCTATGTGAAAGCAAGAGTGTCAAATACAAAAATTAGATCCCTACTCAGAAGGGATATAAGCTACGAACTGATCTTTACAGTTTCAAATGGTAGAAAAAAATACAATGAATGATATATTTTTTTTAAAGATTTTATTTATTTATTTGACAGAGAGATCACAAGCAGGCAGAGAGGCAGGCAGAGAGAGAGGAGGAAGCAGGCTCCCCGCTGAGCAGAGAGCCCGATGCGGGGCTCCATCCCAGGACTCCGAGATCACGACCTGAGCCGAAGGCAGCGGCTTAACCCACTGAGCCACCCAGGTGCCCCCAATGAATGATATTTTTGACATGAAATTATATAAAATTGAAACTTATTTCCATAAATAAAATTTTGTCAGAATATATCTGTTTGTTTCTATAATCTCTATGGCTGCTTCCATATGAAAACAGAGTTGAGTGGTTATGACAAGGATGATATAGTCACACAATACTTATTATTTGGCCTTTTACAGAAAAAGTTAACTACCTCCTGCAATATACAGTTACAGTCTAATAAATTTGGAGAAACAAAATGAAATGGGAAAAATTCTGGACAAATATGAAACATTGAAACTTAAATAAAAAGTATGAAACTTCAAATATAAGACTAACAAATATATAATAAATTGAGAAATATTGTTAAGTAGTGTTTTTTTAAATAAGTCTCTGGATTGATATTGTTTTATAGGTGACTTCATTTAACATTTGATGAATCAGGTAATCTTTCTATCATAAAACATAAAAAGGCAACATACAAAATATGAACATAAATATGAATTAATGCTGGTAAATAGCAAATGTTAAAATTGTCCCAGTTTATTTTATAAAGTGAGTAAAGTACTCACTATATCCAAAATGGAAAGTTGCAAACAACTTAATGTTTTAAATTAGAGGATTGGGCAGGTAAATTGTGTTGCATTAATTAGCTAGGAAACTATTACCTAGTCAGTGAAACATAGATATTAATATAATCAAATGTATATAAATTGCTAATGATACAATGTTAAGTGAAAAACAGCAGGGTATTTGCTTCTCTATATAAAACACATGGGAGACTAAAGGATTATGAATGAAGATACCAATGCTGACAGTGACCTTGTTAGTGTAAGGAGATTATATAAGATTTTGAAAAAATCTGTTTGATAAATCTTTCATAATGTTATTGTACTCACTTTGTAATAAAAGGAAATTTTAAATTAAAAAATCTATCACTCATGTAATTTTTCTATGAATTTCTGATAATTAATTCACCTTTATTTTTGGGCCTATATACAATATTTTGTTTGTCCTACCTAAATTGCATCATGCTAATTTTGGCTTATCCTTATAGCATATTAAATATTCTTTCCAATGGTGAGTGAGTTGATAATATTAACTTTTATGCTCATATTGTTTATAGATGTGATCAACACATTTTCTATTTTTTATTTAAATTTCTTATAAAAAATTATTACTAAAATGAAACCAGTTTGAAAGTTATTGATATACCTTCTAAATATGAAATATAGTAGATTAATCTCAGTTCTCATTTTCCTGTATTTTGAGGTTTGACTTCTGTCTCCTAAAATTTTCTTTCCATTTGAGCATAGCTTGTCAGCCTGTCCTAGTTTCTACCATTATTTCTGCCACTTAGATGGAAGCACTCACTAACATTGTACATCTTCTAACCACTCTTCTTTTTTTGTTATTTATTTTTTGAGTGTCTTATCTGCTTCTAATTTTCTAAACATCACCTATGTGAAGATGACTCCCAAATATCTATTTGAGGTCTCTCCCTCTGAGCTCTGGATCTATTTGTAAATGTTTGCTTAACATCTCTACCTGGTAGTTCTGTTGGAGCTTAAACTCAACATTCCCCAAAATGTCTTTATTTGTTGACAGCACTATTCTTGTGACCAACTTTTGAGTCATATTTGATCTTTCTCCATTTTCTCTTATCTAGTTAGTTGCTATTTGGTGTATTCTATCTAAGCTACATTTCTTGGTCTTTCTACCCAGTCTGACAGACAGTATTCCGAATTGTTAGGGGCATGGCAGACTATTACATTCAAGTTAGGGCTTGAACTACCACAGACTAGCTCTGTGACTTGAGCAACTTTCTTAAGTTCTCTGTGCCTCAGTTTTCTCATTTGTAAATTGGGGATAATAGTATTTTTAGCATGTATCTCATAGGATTATTTTGAAGGTTTAAAGATAATGTGTGATATGTGCCTAGCAGAGAGCTTAGCATAGTAGTACTCAATAAATATTATTATTATTTCCATTCCAAGTGCTATAACACTTCACTTCAGGCTCTTTTTATTTCTAAGATCAACTGCTATTGTATTATGCCACATGATAATCTGGCTTCTGAATATATATATATATATATATATATATATATATAATTTTATTTGAGATACAATTTTAGAGTTTATGTGGAATCCCTGAATTCTGCTAAGATTTATGCCTCATGTGACTTCTGGTTGAGTAAGTGGAAAACTGCACAGTGGAAACATTGCATTCCTGTCCTATAGTGGGGCATTTAGTGTGAGACCAGCAGGTTAAGAAGAAGCCTCAAAAAATCCAAAGACAGATGTACAGTTTAAAATGTAAAAATAAAACAAAACATGAGTGCTCACGCAATGTCAACTCAGGCAAAATTAGTCTGGGGAGAATTTAGAGATCAGAAAATCTCATAACAGGAAAACGGGAAGCTGTGGTGTAGCCTCTGGACATCTCTGCAAGGATTATTTGGTTAAGCAACAACATCAAGTTAATTCCTCTCTGTAAAGTCATATGTACTCTGGATCATGATGTACAGCAAGAGACACAGAGTTCTCTTTTCTGTTTTTCTTTCATCTGAGACAACCACTTTTTACCTCAGTTAAGCCATTTCCCTAGAATGGAAACATCATCTATATAATCACTTTACATGCTTCTTCTGCTCATTTGTAAATTGTTTATTTCTCTAAAAGACATTTATGATATTTCCCCATTCTCATTGTGTATTTAATACTACTAATTTTAAATGACTCTATTTTGAATTTCTAACCAAATACACATTTTAAAAGGGTGACTGAAGCATAGAAAGAGTTCCCACAGTTTTTAGTTTCTTTGCATCATGGTTCCCTTTAAAATGATACCTGGGAAATACTGAGTTTTATTGTAATCTAATTCCTTTGTCCTGTGACATATTCCTCTTTATTTCTCTCAGAGTTATGAAAGATTTATCCATATGTCAAATAATTATGAAGTATTTTATGGACTCTTCAGAACAAATGATTTAATATTATAGAAAGGACTTAACTTTGTAAATGTATAATAAGCCTGTGACAATAGAATTAAGTTTCTTGTGGAAGTAGTGACAGGTCTGATTTCACAAACAGACCAGAACACACCTAGTTAAAATGCACTACATTCAGGCCAGGGACCAAAAACTGCCCAGAACAGGCAAAGAGCAGACAACTGACTTGAAGGATAAAGTGGCCAGGACACATGCAGTGGCCAGCACATGCAGTACACATTGGAGACACTCCCAGAAGTGCCAGGTTCTGGGGAACAAGGGATACCACATGGCAGGGCACTTTAAGACCTCTTTTTAATAAGGCCATAAGACACTCAAAAATAGGAGACTTTCCAAAAACATAGAAATATGCATAGATACTCAAACAAAATGGGAAGAAAGAGAAATTAATCCCAAATGAAAGGACAGAACAAGGCCACAGTCAGGGATCCAAGCAAAACCAATATAAGTAACATGCCTGATAGAGAATTAAAGTGATGTCATAAGGACACTTATTGGACTTGAGAAAAGGTTGGAAGACATGAATGAGACCCCGAACACAGAGATAAGGAATAACATAGCAGAGATAAAGGATGTAATAAATGAAATGAGAAACACTCTTGATGGATTGAAATGCATGATGGCAGAAGCAGAGGAACAAATTAGTGACCTAGAAGACAGAGTAATGGAAAGTAATCAAGCTGTACAAAGGAGAGAAAGAAGTTTTATGCAAAATGAGAATAGGCTTAAGGAACTCAGTGGTTCCATCAGTGTCATAACCTTCATATTAGAGAGGAAATAGAGAAGAAAAATTTTTTTCAAGAAATAATAGCTGAAAACTTCCCTAATATGGGGAAGGAAATGTAGTCAACAGATTGCAAAAACTCCTATCAAAATCAGCAAAAGCAGACCCATACCAAGACATATTGGAACTAAATGGGCAAAATATAGCAATAAAAAAATTTTTAGAAGCAGCAAGATGAAAGAAGACAGTAACTTATGAGGTAAAACCCTTAAGACTAGCAGGAGATTTTTTTTCAACAGGAACTTCGCAAATCAAAAGAAAGTGGCATAACATATTCAAAGTCCTGAATGGGAAGAACCTGCAGTCAAGAATACTCTCTCCAGCAAGGCTAATATTCGGAATAGAAGGAGAGATAAAGCATTTCCCAGACAAATAAAAACTAAAAGAGTTCATGACCAGGGTAACTGGGTGGCTCAGTTGGTTAAGTGTCTGGCTCTTGGTTTCAGCTCAGGTCATTGATCTCAAGGTTTTGAGATTGAGCCCCACTTTGGGCTCTGGACTTGGCATGGAGTCTACTTGAGGTTCTCTCTCCATTTCTCTCTGTCTCCCCCACCCCAATAGATACATAAAATCTTAAAAAAAAAATAAGGAGTTCATGACCACTAAACCAGCCCTACAAGAAATAATAAAGGGGATTCTCTTGAGTGAAAGGGAGAGATTGAAAGTGACAGAAAGGTAGAAGCACAAAATCAGTGAAAATTAATATTTCTGTAAAAAATCAGTCAAGGAACTCACAAAACAAGGTAATGTAAAATAGAACAACATATAACTAATGTGGGGAGGAGAGAGTAAAGAATGGGTTCAAAGTTAAGTGACCATCAACTTAATATAGACTGCTATATGCAGAAGACGTTATATACAAATCTAATGGTAACCACAAATTAAAAAAACACTAATAAATATGCAAAGAATAAAGAGAAAGAAACCCAAATTTATCACTAAAGAAATTCAGCAAACCATGAAGGTGAAAAATAAGAAAGCATCAGAAAATCTTTAGAAACAAGCACAAACCAAGTAATTAAATGGCAATAAATATATATATATCAATAATTACTTTTGGGATGCCTGGGTGGCTCAGTTGGTTCAGTGGTTGCCCTTGGCTCAGGTCATGATCCCAGCATCCTGGGATCGAGTCCTGCATTGGGCTCTTTGCTTGGCAGGGAACGTGCTTCTCCCTCTGCCTCTGCCTGCCACACTGCCTGCTTGTGCTCGCTCTCTCTCTCTTTCTCTGACAAATAAATAAAGTCTTTAGAAAATAATAATTACCTTTAATGTTAATGGACTGAAGGCTCCAATCAAGGCATAGGATGAAAGAATGGATAAAAAAATAAGACCCACCTCTATGTTGACTCATTTTTAGACCTAAATACACCTGCAGATTGAAAATGAAGGGATGGAGAAACATCTTGCAAATGGATGTCAAAAGAAACCCAGAGTAGCAGTATTTCTATTGGACAAAATCACTTTATTGTACACCTGAAACTAATATAACTCTGTATGTTAATTTAAAGACACAGAAGACATGGCTAGTTGGCTCTATTGAAAAAAAGTTTAATGTCTTAAGAAATGTGTTGAGTATATGTGGGTTGGCTTATATGTTTTAGAGACATTTCCCATACTTAATAGGATATAATAAACCCATGAGATTTGAGTATTTTATAGTTATGGAGGGCACTTCAGGTATGATTTCAAATGAATATTTATGTAGCCATTGATTTAGGAAAATCTCTCATTTCCTGACCTGACTATAAAGTAAGAGAATCTTTTCTCTGAAATCTTGTGTCTATGCTGAGTGCATGACTGGCTGCATGGCTGTGTGGCTTGTGTATTCACGTAAGGCTCCGGGCGTGGAAGGGATTCACACTTGGTTAAAGCTCTTGTTTCCATTGTGAAATATGATTTTTGAAGAAGGGATCCCTCATTTTTATTTTGCTATGGACTCTGTTACATTTAGCCAGTCCTGGCTGAATCAACTTTTCATGCAAGATAGCTGCAAGGACAGAGCTGGGACTTCATCAAGTTTACACAACATGTGGGAGGAATTCTTCTGTCTTCTTATGTAATGAATATCTATATATGGGGAAGAATCTGGTTTGAAATTTGTTTAGTTAGAACCAATGAAGTTGTGTGGAGTAGTTAACTTTCTTTTCCTTCCCTAAATGTTATTTTCTACTCAAAAGAACCTAACAGTATACAGGCCAAATTGGCTGAGGTTGGTACACAACTGTGTTATCTAGGTTTCAAGGGCCATATCACTCATCATACATACCATGGAGAAATAAAACTCCTGATACAGAACCTTTGGTAATTTTGGCTCAACTGAACTTTTTTTTTTTTAATTAACATATAATGTATTATTTTGCCTCAGGGGTGCAGGTCTGTGAATCATCAGTTTTACACAATTCACAGCACTCACCATAGCACATATGCTCCCCAGTGTCCATAACCCAGCCACCCTATTCCTTTCCCCAACCCCCCAGCAACCCTTAGTTTGTTTCCTGAGATTGAGAGTCTCTTATGGTTTGACTCCCTCCCTGTTCCCATCTTGTTTCAGCAACTGAATTTTTATTTGAGTGTTCTTATGCTATCAGAAAACCAAATAAAATCAGATTACAAAAATTAATTATTGTTTTACTTATTTTGCTCAAAGCTATAATTTTCATCTTATCCCTTAACACAGTATCTTTGTATACAGTTAAATTGGAAACAGTGGATTGGATTGTGTTTTTAAATATAGCACATGATTTTTGAAAGGATCAGTTTATAGATTAGGCGGTGTTCCTAAATCTCAGCCTTTAAAGCAAGATTTGATTTAAAACCTGTGGATAGAGGCCAATTATTGCCCAGTAACATTGATTGAGTGATGGTCTGACAGGAATCCTGGGAGATGAGGCATTAATTTAAAATTTTTAAAAAATTCTATGTAAGCCACATTTTGTTCCTCTTAGTTATAACTGTATATTTCTTTTGATTTGCAGTTAGAATGTAGACATATTTTCCAAATGAATGAAAACTCAGTTTGCAGTGGAATGGCAAAGCCTCCTTTATGGAGAAGTATAGCCTGGGGACTTATAGACGCCTGCCTCAGGCTAGACTGGAAATAGAAAAGATTATATTTTCTGGACATTAAGGAAAATTCTGTTGACTCAAATCTTCTAATCTTATTATGAAAATGTGTCATTCCTCATTCTACAAAAGTACTAGGGGTTCTACCTGTTGGTTGTTGATGCCTTCTCAAGTACTTGTTCCCTCTTTTGTCTTTAAACATTTTTTACTCTAGTGGAATGAAGAATAGAAAAGAGATGATTGGCATAGACTTGTTCTTTCACAGGTTTACTTAGGCAACTACAACAAAATTAGAGTATTTTAAAACATAACACCCTCCCCAACAAACTGCCCTGATCTTTTTCTTTATCAAGGGTTTTTTAGCAGTGGCAATGTGATGACTGCAGTGGGAAAGGGCCTGATGCATCCCTGACTGGCCTTAGCAAATGTTCAGCATGATCTGCAACTCTTCCCAGCCCCAAGATCTACCTAGCATTTGTCGAGGAGACTCTGACTGAATTTACAGGAGGAAGCAAACACAGTTCATTTCTTTCTGACATGGCGAACATAAGAATTCATTGTTATTTATTTATTTATTATTTATTGTTGCCTATTGTATGAGATAGTTCACTCTTAAATAGGTAGTACATTCTTAATGTAAACAACAACAGGAAAATGAAACAAGATTCTAAACAACTCAACTTTCTCAATTTCTTCTCTTTTTGGTTGGAGTTATCGTGTTGGGTTATGGGTATGTCTAGTTACTTAGAATAAAGCGTACTCTAGAGCTATTTTTTTTGTCTTTAATCAGCTTCTGTGGATTTTAAATAACAACATTTTATCCTTGTGTTCTTACGTTAATTTTAGAGGTAATCAGTTCTAGAGTTTTCCTTCCAAAATTCTTCCACCACTAAAAGGTCTATGAAGTTTACTAGACCTCATTCACAAGGGTCATGCAGAGAGAAAACAGAGTGCTTTATTTTAGATAAGAGCATATTATCATAAGAATATATCACGTGTTGCAGTCAGCATTTTTAATAGCAATAATAAATATGGCAGTAAGTCAGTGTTGAACACATAATTTAATACTGGTAATTGTATACCCACAAACCTCAGCAAACTAGGCTCATACTTTTAGTTCAAGCATGTACATATGCATCACTAAATGACTGTGGGTTTTCAAAAATTCCACCAAAGAAATATTTTTTATTCCATTGCTTCGTTGTGTCAGGTCAAAAGACTTTCTTCAGGGGTACATTTTATTTAAGGGAAACCTTAATAAATAGATTTTATGAGAACATCACAAAAGTGGATGTATTTACAAGTCTGAACTGTGACCAAGTTAAAGGAAGGAGTCTGTAACCTTTATATAAATGAAAAAACACAATTGTACAATCTTTATGGCCTTTATAAAAGTTTTTTTTCCTAGTATTTCAGCTTTTATGCCTTTTTTAAAATTTGAAAAACTATGGGAAAATGTAAAGAAAATACAGTAGTGAGTTTTACTAACTGGTCATTTATATCTTTGTGGAATTTAAGATTAAAAAAGATTAGAGAGGAGATAAAACACTGGTTTTGGGTTTAAACTTTTTATTTTGAAATACTTTTGAACACTGGGAAAAGTTGCAGGGATAAGTACAAAGAAATCCTGTTTAGCCTTCATCCTAATTCACCAATTGTTAACATTTTAGCACATTGCCTCTTCTATCTATGTATCTGTCAATGGATCCTGTGTATCCATTTATGAATGAATGTGTGTATGAATCTATCATCTATGTCATTTCTTTGTACTTGAGAGTATGCTGTAGATGTGATGCTGTTATTCCTAGATATCTCAGGAATACCTGTTTCCTGCTCTTCCATAATGCGAAGTATATTATATATCAAAATCAGAAAATTTATATCAATATGAGAATACTTTATAACCACAAAATTCAAACCCAATAAAAACAAAACTTCTGGTAGAGGAACCAATTCAAGATTAAGAGTTCATTTAATTGCCATGTCTCTTTATTTTTCTTTAGTCTGGAGTAGCTCTTCAGCCTTTCTTTGATTCTTGACCTAGACATTTTAGAAGTGTACAAGCCAATTATTTTGTAGTATATCTCTCAGTTTGGATTTGTCTAATGTCTTCCCATATTAGATTCAGAATATACATTTTTGGGCAGAAAAGTTATAGAAGTGATGCTGTTTTCTTCACTGTACTTTATATCAGGAAATACATAATTTCAATTTGTGCCATTACTAGTAATGTTAATTTAGTTTCTACCTGGTTTCTGTACTCTACAGTTTGTCAGTATTTTATACTTATTAATAATTAATTAATAACCAAGAATTCTGTGGAATATTTTGAATCTGTGTAAGTCTTCTATTAATTAAAGTTTCATTAGGTTGGGTATCTTTTGCTGATTTTTGCCTGAATAAATTATAAGGTGGCTGCCAACAAGTGATTTTTTATTTCTTTTATTTTTTTTAATAATTATTAGCTGGAATTCAATGAAAAGTAAAATGTGCTCTCTTATTCTCTTTCCTTCCTTCCTTCCTTCCTTCCTTTCTCTCTCTCTCTCTTTCTTTCTTTCTTTCTTTCTTTCTTTCTTTCTTTCTTTCTTTCTTCTTTCTTTCATTTCTTTCTTTCTATCAGAATTAATTTTGCATTCCTGTTTTAATCAGTAGGATATGATCCCATTATTTGTTTTAGTAATCTAGTCACGTAACTGCCACCACAATCAACATACAGAACATTTCTGTCACTCTTCAAAGTTGTTTCTTGCTCAGTTGTAGTCAGCAGCCCTCATTCCACACTGCGCCTTGGCAACCACTGATATGTTTTGTTACTGTTTTTTTCTTTCCCAGAATATCATATAAATGGAATGATACAGTATGTAGCCTTTTGAGTTTGTCTTCTTTCACTGCACATATTGCATTTGATATTTATCCATGTTTCATGTATCAGTAGTTCATTGTTTTGATTGATGAGTAGTATGTTATTTCATTATGTAAAAATACCACAGTTTATTTACCAGATAATGGTCATTTGAGTTGTTTCCAGTTTTTGGAAATTATGAATAAAGTGGCTATAAACATTTGCATACAGATTTTTTGGTGGACATGTTTGTACTGCTCTTGGCTAAATATCTAGCAGCAGGATTTCTAGTCATATAGTAAGTGTGTCATTAATTTTATAAGAAACTGTCAGACTTTTAAAAAGTAGTTGTGTCATTTTGCTTATAGAACAACAAAGTATAAGAGTTCTAGTTTCTCTTTATCCTTGCCAGCATCTGATACTGTCATTTAAAAAGGTAACCATTCTATAAAAATTAACAAAACAGGAAACAACAAATGTTGGTGAGAATGTGGAGAAAGGGGAACCCTCTTACACTGTTGGTGGGAATGCAAACTGGTACAGACACTCTGGAAAACAGTATGGAGATTCCTTAAGATATTAAGACTAGAGCTACTCTACAACCCAGCACTACTAGGTATATACCCCAAAGAAACAGACATGGTGAAAAGAAGGGGCACATGCACCCCAATGTTCACAGCAGCAATGTCCCAAACAGCGAAGGAGCTGAGATACCCTTGAAAAGATGAATGGATAAAGAAGATGTGGTACATATACACAATAGAATATTATTCAGCTATCAGAAATGAATGAATACCCACCATTGGCATCGACATGGATGGAACTGGAGGGGATTATGTTAAGCAAAGTAAGTCAAATAGAGAAAGACAATTATTATTTGGTTTCACTTATATGTGGAACATAAACAGTAGCATGCAGGGCCATAGGGGAAGGGGAAGAAATCAGAGAGGGAGATGAACCATGAGAGACTATGGACCCTGAGAAACAATCTGGGGATTTTAGAGAGGAGGAGGTGGGAAGAGGGTAACAGGGTGACGGGTATTGAGGAAGGCATGTTCTGTGATGAGCACTGGGTATTATACTTAATGGATAAATTTTTTTTTTTTGAGGAAACTGACCGATTTTATTGTCCATCATCACATTAGACAATCTTGGAGCAGGAGGGTTGTAGAGACGCAATAAACGAGGGTAAATGAGACTGCAACGGAAGTCATTTAAATATGAATCACTCTCCATGATAGCAAGAAGAAAACCATCTCCCGAGCCCCCGTCTGTCTGGCTCCCGCAGGCTCGCGCCCCAGCAAAGCCCGGCGCCTGCTCTACTGGATATTGACAAAGCCCTGGAGGTCCTCGAGGAAGGCGATGTACTCCCGGTGCTCCAGGGCCGTGCTGAGCTCCACTAGCTCGTCCGCAAATGTGTAGTCCACCCCTCGGTCGGCCAGGAAATCCATCAGGTGGTCGTACAAGGCCCAGTCTAAGGAGTCGGTGTTGAGTGTATAATTTGTGTCCTTCCACTCTGACTCACCGACGGCCTGAAAGCTCACCCTCCTGATGGAAAAGATGTCACTCTCCTCCTCCTCCTCTTGCCCAACCTCATCTTCCGGATAATGACTTGAACACTACATCAAAAACTAATGTACTATACAGTGCTAACTGAACATAATAATTTTTAGAAAGATAGCCATTCTAATAGTTATGCAGTGGTATCATATTGTAGTTTTAATTTTATGTCCTCTAATGATTAATGATACAGAACATCTTTTCATGTGTTTCTTTGCCATCTGTATATGTTCTTGGGTGATGTTTCTGTTAAAATCTTTTGCCTATTCTAAATTATTTGGAGCTGTATGCTTTATTATTGAGCTGTGAGAGATCTGAAAAAAATTCTGTATACTGGTCTTTTCAGATATATTTTTTGCAAATATTTCTTCATAGCTTGTGGCTTTTCATTTCCTTGGCAATCTTTTGAAGAATAGATGGTTTTAATTTGGTGACATTCAATTTATTGAGTTTTTTTTCGTTTATGGTTTATGCCTCTTGTATTCTAGCAAGTTTTGCTTACTTTTATGTTGCTTAGATTTTCTCTAGTACTTTCTTCTAGGATTTTTGTTTGTTTTGTACATGGTGCAAGAGGTGGATTGAAGGTAATTTAAAAAAATTTGCGTAGGGCTGTTGTTCACTTGCTTAACCACTATTTGTTTTTGATCTTTAGGATAAGCATTTAGTTTTTCCCATTAAGTATGATATTAGCTCTAGGTTTTATGTAGATACTTTTATCAAGTTGAAGAATTTCTCTTTGTTCCTAGTTATCTTAGAGTTTTTATCATGAGTGGGTGATGTATTTTATAAAAACATTTTTTCTGCCTCTATTGAAACCATCATCTGTTTTTTCTTGCTTCGTCTGTTTATAGGATAAATAACATTGATTGGATTTCTAATGTTGAACCACCCTTGCATTACCAGTAAAAACTCCATTTGGGTATGATATAATTAGTTTTATATGTTGCTGGATTTGATTTGTTAGTATTTTGTTGTGATTTTTGCATCTATGACCATGACGGATAATAACCAATAGTTTTATTATAATATCTTTGTCTGGTTTTGGTTAGGGTGGTACTGACTTTTAAAATGAGTTAGAAGGCCTTACTTTTTTTCTTGAAGAATCTGTGTGTAATTGATATTATGTCTTTCCTAAATGTCTGATAGAATTCACTAGTGAAACCTTCTGGGCCTAGAGAATATGATATATATTAGTTATGAATCACATGGCAAGTAGTGAAATCTCAAAGGAGTTTAGAGAACCACTCATCTTTTATTACTTTCAATTTGGTACTAGAGATTTTTTGCTTATGTATTCCTGTGCTTTTATCTCCTGGTCTCTGAGTTACTATTTATTGTCATTATTTCTCAAATTATCTTATGTGTATTTTCATTAATTCCATCTACCAGTTGAGTACAAATGGTTACTGCCAGTTATTTAGTTTATTTAGATTAATTCTGGAGTTTTCTACCAATTTCTGAAGTTAAGCAAATGGCTCATAATGACAGAGCAACTGCAGTGGGCATCATTTTTAAACATTGGATTTTAGTTCATTCCAGAAGAAAATGTCATCTTTTTGATCCAAGAGCTCCTTAATATGAGTTAAGCCTTTGTTCCTCTTCACTTATAATGGATAATATCTAGATTTTGAGGAGCTATAAGTATTTAATTTTTTAAAATCTGCATTTTGTAAACTAAAGATTCCTCCTGCATTATTAGATGAGCCTAGCTTTGTGTGTATTATCGCATGTAACCAGTTTTCCAAAGAAACTGAACTCAGAGAAGAGATATTTGGAGAACTGTGTTCACTTGAATAAAATTAAGGTGTTTAATCTTTGCGTGATTAAAATGGCCCTTTAAAATGAATCCATATCCTGTCCTGGAGATTCATGATTGAATGGCAGTAATTTTAACTGTATTATGTTAAAATAAGGTCTTGGTAGCACTAAATACATAAAACATTTACTTATTTCCTCATAATGTTAGAATAAACCAATAAATTTAGCTTATTTAGTCTCCATCTGAGGTTTGGCTTTGAACAAACTGCTCATTTGATATCGGAATGCCTGGTACTGCTTTTTCCTTTACGCTTCGTGTTTTTTCTTCAATGTTAGAGAAGAATGATCCAATCCTTATTATTATTATTATTTTATATACCTTTGTAATGAAGAGTGAGGTAGGTGATACTTGGCAGAATATATGACAATGACTTAATAACTATATGAAGTAAAAAATGCCATGCAGTGATTTTTTTTAAGATTTTTATTTATTTATTTGACAGGTAGAGATCACAAGTAGGCAGAGAGGCAGCAGAGAGAGAGGGAGGAGGAAGCAGGCTCCCTGCTGAGCAGAGAGCCCGATGTGGGGCTCGATCCCAGGACCCTGGGATCATGACCTGAGCCGAAGGCAGATGCTTTAACCCGCTGAGCCACCCAGGCGCCCCCATGCAGTGATTTTTTTAAATTAACATATAATATATTATTTGTATCAGGGGTACAGGTCTGTGATTCATCAGTCTTACACAATTCACAGCACTCACCATAGCACATACCCTCCCCAATGTCCATCACCCAGCCACCCCATCCTTCCCACTCCCCTTCCCTCTACCAACCTTCAGTTTGTTTCCTGAGATTAAGAGTATCTTATGCTTTGTCTGCCTCTGTGGTTTCATCTTATTTCATTTTTCCTTCCCTTCCCCTATGATCCTCTGTCTTGTTTCTCAAATTCCTCATATCAGTGAGATCACATGATAATTGTCTTTCTCTGACTGACTTATTTCACTTAGCATAATACCCTCTAGTTCCATCCACATCATTGGAAATGGCAAGATTTCATTTTTTTTTTAAAGATTTTATTTATTTATTTGACAGAGAGAAATCACAAGCAGGCAGAGAGAGAGGAGGAAGCAGGCTCCCTGCTGAGCAGAAAGCCCGATGCGGGGCTTGAACCCAGGACCTGGGATCATGACCTGAGCCGAAGGCAGCGGCTCAACCCACTGAGCCACCCAGGCACCCCAGATTTCATTTTTTTGACAGCAGCATAGTATTCCATCGTGTGTGTGTGTGTGTGTGTGTGTGCATGCTCGCACACGTGTGCGCATATGTATTCTTTATCCATTCATCTGTTGATGGACATCTAGGCTCTTTCCATAGTTTGGTTATTGTGGACATTGTTGCTATAAATATTCAGGTGCACGTGCACCTTTGGATCACTGGATTTGTATCTTTAGAGTAAATATCCAGTAGCATGTATTGATTCTTGATTCAAAAACACAACAAAGGCCTTAGTTTGAAAACGGGATAAATCCCTTTGATCAGCATGAATTTTCATGTATTCCTTGACAACATAGGTTTATTGGCAATCGATAAGCTTGAGATAAATGGAAAAACTAAAATATTTTTAATAAAATTAAATGTTAAGATGAAAATCAGGGATCCTTTTCCTTGTCTCAGTTCAATCACTAACCACTAAAGTGACATCAGGACAATGCTTTGATCAAGTTTCTAACTATAAATTAAAGAAGAATGAGTGTCACTCTCATTGTAATAAATATATTTAAGAAATTGTCTGAATAGATGTAAAAGTATTAAGACAACCAAGTCTTATTATAAATAGGTCTATGACCATGTGAATAAAGGAGGAAAATAGTAATATGGGTTAATTCTTTTTTTTAATCATTTTTTAAATTTATTTTCAGCATAACAGTATTCATTGTTTTTGTACCACACCCAGTGCTCCATGCAATCCGTGCCCTCTCTAATACCCACCACCTGGTTCCCCCAACCTCCCACCCCCCCACCTCTTCAAACCCTTCAGATTGTTTTTTCAGAGTCCATAGTCTCATCGTTCACCTCCCCTTCCAATTTCCCCCAGCTCCCTTCTCCTAACTCCCCATGTCCTCCATGCTATTTGTTATGCTCCACAAATAAGTGAAACCATATGATAATTGACTCTGTCTGCTTGACTTATTTCACTCAGCATAATCTCTTCCAGTCCCGTCCATGTTGCTACAAAAGTTGGATATTCATCCTTTCTGATGGAGGCAATACTCCATAGTGTATATGGACCACATCATATGGGTTAATTCTTAGTAGTTTCTAGTGGAACTATTACTCAGTTCACAAAGTAAGATAATTAAAAGGTATTGTGGATTTCAGTACTCCCCCTTAAGTGATAGAGAGGGATGAGAAGCATTTTGGGTCTCTCATCCATCAGTTTGGATCCCTAGTCCCAGCCTAACAGAAGGACAAGAAATACCCACTTCCTTTATCACTGCCTTAGAATGTTCGCCAGATAGAATGGGGCCAGGTGGAAGAAATACTTGTGTTCCCCAAGGTTCATTAAGTCTCCTTGATATTTGGCTTTAAAATGGCTTACATTATATTGGGGGTGCCATTTTTGCCTTATCAAGTGCTTGATTTATCCACGTCCTGTGCAAAAACTGAATGATATTAAGAGGATGAATGTACTCAAGGATGCAAAATTCCACCCCCCCCAAAAAATTAACTCTGCTGTGACAGCAACAATTTTTTTAAAAGGATGTGATATTATTCCTACACATCAAAAAATAAAATAAGGGGCTGCCTGGGTGGCTCAGTGGGTTGAGTCTCTGCCTTCGGCTCAGGTCCTGATCTCGGGGTCCTGGGATCGAGTCCCACATCGGGCTCTCTGGTAGGCAGGGAGCCTGCTTCCTCCTCTCTCTCTCTCTACTTGTGATCTCTCTCTCTGTCAAATGGATAAAATCTTAAAAAAAAAAAGATAAAATAAGTAAGATGGTATTGGTGAAGGTGTTTCTATCTGTATGATTTGGGGCAAGTCTCTTAAACTTTTTGTCTCAATTTTCTTATGTGTATTCTGAAGCTTTTGAACTTCCTGATCTCTCTAGTACTCCATGATCTGAGCATGCTGTGATTCTGTGCTTTAAGAACACAGAACACTTTAAGAGACCTTGGGGATTTGAAGCGAGAGACATGGGGGTGTGACTTGGTGCAAGGAATAAGACTGAGTACCAAAGGGGAAATATATTGCGCATGAAAGACCTGGATTTGTGGCTGTTTTTGCTGGTCAGTAAGGGAGGAAATTCTTACAGGGTAGGAATTTTCTTTATTCAGACCACAATATGGATGTCTTAAAAATGCAATCATGTTTGAAAGATTTATATTCTGGTGAAGAGAGAAGATCACATAAGTACATGTGTATGACTCCAAATGAAATGTGAAAGGAAAAAATTATTAAAGGTCGAGTCACCTTCTCCATATATTATAATAAGGATAGTATTAAGAAGGGAATCCAAGTGAATTTAGGAATAAAAAACAAGAAGCCACATTCCTAGACTTAATGTGTATAAATACAGTGTAGAAGGGCAGGTTTTTTTTTTTTTTTTTTTTTGGAAAATTGACAGTACAGTAGGGGTCCTAGATGGAGTTCATTCTTTTTTTTTTTTTTCAAATCATTTTTTTAAATTTATTTTCAGCATAACAGTATTCATTGTTTTTGTACCACACCCAGTGCTCCATGCAATCCGTGCCCTCTCTAATACCCACCACCTGGTTCTCCCAACCTCCCCCACCACCTCTTCAAACCCTTCAGATTGTTTTTTCAGAGTCCATAGTCTCTCATTGTTGATGGTAGCTAATTTAGACATGTCTGAGCCTCTTTGGGAATCTGGTGGTATTTGCCTGCCATGTGCTTCTTTGTAAGAGGAATTTAGGATTTTTTTGGAAAAGAACCCATCCTGAGAGAAGCAGTCAGACAGATGAACTGACCCAACCACAGCCCAGTCACTGGAGTGGGGAGTGGCGTGGTTCTTTTATGTGTTTTGGTAACCTTTTACAGAGATACATTTCTGGATGTAGAATAAAAATGAAAAGAGCTGTTTTCACTCAAATATGTTTATGATATGAATGTTCAATGCAGCATTCAGTGGGTTGCATTAATGAGATGTTGCACTGAAGAAGGAGAGACACATTCTCCCTGAATTAGCTTCAGTTAGAATAACTCCTGTCAATCTGTAGCTTCAGTGGGTGAGGTGGCAGATGGTGAAGATGCCACAGCATTGTAGAGGTGACAAGACAATGCAGACGTGGCTAGTGAGAAGTCCAGAATGGACGGTAATAGAGATAACTGATAAACAAGGTTGTAGTGCCAGAGGGAGTTGACTGGCCTAGGATACCAGATGTATAAAACATCTCAAACATAAGAATCAATAATGTTACCCAAATGCAAGAAAAGTAACAGAAGTTATAAACAAAAATAACAAAGGTTAAAATAAAGATATGGAAAATTTAGAAACAAATAATAGAAGGCATAATTAGAACTAAGAATATTAGAGAAGAGCAAGATTATTAAGCAATAATAAAAGCATTTTATAGGGTGTCAGTAGAAAAGACATGAGAGGGATGGTAGGATTAAGAATGAAGAAGGAATCTTAATTATACCACCCAAGGACAAAGAAAATAATTTCTATAAAACATGTTTTAACATGTTTTAAGAAAGAGTTATGCTGATATGGAGGAATGAAAAGGCAGCAGTTGACAAGAAATTCCTAAGGGCTCCTGGGTTGCTCAGTGGGTTAAAGCCTCTGCATTTGGCTCAGGTCGTGATCCCACATTGGGCTCTCTGCTCGGCGGGGAGCCTGCTTCTCCATGCCTCTCTGCCTACTTGTGATCTCTGTCTGTCATATAAATAAATAAAATCTTAAAAAAAAAAGAAATTCCTAAGCACAAGGCATTGTTTTAAAAACTTAAAATGTATTATTTCATGTAGTCTTTTCATCAAACTATTTGCCCTAAGCACAACTACTAAATGTCAGACCTGGATTTGAACTCAAGTTGTTCTTCCTCCAAAGCCAATCATTTTCTCCCCTTCTCTTGGAGAAAGTATAAGGATTTATGCTAAAGTTTCATTCAAAGGCTAAAGATAAAAGTGATCTAATAGCAGCCATCTTAGTTCAAGAAATGAGTAGTACAATCATGTTGTGGAAGAGGGGAAATGATTCTGGCTCTGATGTTCTCATTTCTGAGTACAGAAATACTTTTGAGGTTTGTCTAAACAATTTTTTGGCTGCTGTCTTTACTGACATATGGGAGAAAGGTGAAATAATCAACAAAATGAAGTCAGGAGTTTCAACCAAATATACTTTGAAAAGGGAAAAGGGAAAGAATTAGAAACTCAAGGACAATAACATCATCAAATGCCAATCCTGATTTCTCAAGGGATCTGGTTTTAGAGATAAGCAGAGAGAATGCAACATGGGAACCACGCAGAGCCAATAAGTGCTCTTTGAGCTAAAGAGTTACAAATGGGTGCTCTGTGAGTTATGGTCAACAGAAAGGGGCTGGATGGATTTTTGGTTGTATATAATAAAAAAACTTTTATTGAGACACACTTTGAAGAAATTATGTGCCCAATTACCTGCTGAAAAACAAAAACTTTACGAATCAGTGTAATCAATTTTACCACAATTGGGTAAAATTGATAATTTGAGTCCAAAAAGAGCTATGAAGAGTTAAGAAATTTCAGAGAAAAAGAAAAAAAAAAGTTTTGCACTTACTCTGTAAGATAATACCACAAGGGCCCCTGGGTGGCTCAGTCATTAAGGGTCCAATTCTTGATTTCTACTCAGGTCATGATCTCAGGTCATGAGATGGAGTTCCAAGTCAGGTTCTGAACTCAGCACAGAGTCTTCCTTTCCCTCTGGTCCTTCCCCTGCATGTGCTCTCTCTCTCTTTAACTAACTAACTAAAATCTCAAAAAAAAAAAAAGATAATACCACAAGACTTTGTGATACTGGTGCTAGGATAGACTAATAATTCAATGGAATAGAATTGAGAGACCAGAAACAGACCATACTTGATTCATGACAAAGCTGTCACTGCAGAGGAGTGGGGAAAGGACAATTCTTCATTAAATGATGTTAGGTCAGTTGGATATCCATATGGAAAAGAAAACAAACTTTACTCTTACATTAAACTATATAAAAATGAATTTCAGGTTATCAACCTGGTCGATCAAAAAAGTAAAATAATAAAGTTACAAGAAGGAAGCATTGAGACTTTTTAAAAATCATTTTAGATAGGCAAAAATTTCTTAAATAAGAAACAAAAGCTCTAATCATAAGTAAAAGATTGGTAAATTGGGCTATATTAAATTAAGAACATCTGTTCATTAAAAGATACTAATAAGGAGTGAAAAGGGAAGATCAGAAGAGAAGATATTTGAAATATGTTTGACAAAGATCATTATACATATAACTGACAAAGGGATAGATGTTTGCTATACATATAGCTGACAAAGAATATACAAAGAACTCATGAATCAAAGAAAATCAGACAATTGAGTAAAAATGGTCAAGATAATGAATAAGGACTTTACAAAGAAAATATCCAATTGGTCAAAGAACATATGAAAAGAATGTTCAACCCTTAGTAAACAGGGAAATGTAAATTCAAACCTTAATGAGATACCTCAACAATTTGCAGAATGGCAAACAACAAAGTAATAAACGTCCATAAAACTGACAATACTTAGTGTTGGTGAGGTTGCAGAGCAATAGAACTTTCATTGCCATTAGAGTAATTTTTGAGGAAACTGTTTGGAAGTATCTATTAAATTTAAGACGTATTCCTATAACCTAATAATTCCCCTGCTAGGTATATATTTAATGGAATTGTGGACACATGTACATCAAAAGACAAGTTAAGATTTTCCGTAACAAATATTCATGATAGCAAACCTTGGAAACAACCCAAATGTCCAGAGTGGATAAATAAATGTCAGTGTATTCATGTAGTGGATTAGCATATAACATTAAAAGTGATTAATTACTGTGGTAGGTATGAACATGGCTAAAGCTCAAAAACATAATGTGGATGAAAGAAACAATTCTTAAAAGACTATATAAAAGAATCCACATAAAGTTTAATAGCAGGCATTACTAATTTATGATATTAGAAGTCAGGACAGAATTCCTTGAAAAGAAGGGAAGCCTAGTAATTGAGAAGTGGTGAGACTTCCAGGGTGCTGGGAATTTTTTTTCTTGACCTAGTGGGTAGTGAGCTGGAAGTATTAACATTGTGATATTTCAGTCATATTTATACTTATGATTTTTGCACATTTGTAGTGCTATTTTAGTTAAGTTTTAATAAAAATTTATTTAATTTTTAAAAGGACCCCAACAAATTATTGTGACAACATTTCTGTGCTCATGGAGGGGGGAGAGGAAAAATTAAGATGGCAGAGATGATATCATCCTGTCATTCTGTGAGTACACTGAAGTTCCCTGTCTGAAAAGGAAAAATTTAGATGAAAAAAAGTACAAAGTAGGAAAAGAATGGTCATGGTGCAGGTGGAATTTAGTTCAGATATTTTCATATGCTAATAAGAAGAGGAATTAGTGTTTAAAATAAACAACAAAAAAGATTCAGATACACCTATAGCAATTGTCAACAAGAAGTTTCTAAATATATCAGAAAAAGAACATAATGATATTAAAAACATAAAGTAGAGATCAGGGTAGTAAAAGCGTTTGGTGTACTCTTTAGGAGGAGAAGATTAAGAAGATTGACCTAGTGCCAGTTCTTACTGATTTACTTAGGTCATATATGAGACTAACCAGCAGAGTAAGTGTTTCTATCTTTGGGCATTTTTGTAGCTTCTGCTGACACTGGTGTAATTTATGACTGTTAGCCCAGTTTATGCCCCTAAACACCCCATTTCCCCTGTAAGCTCTTTGGACCTTTCTTCTCTAATATTTCTCTTCCCAAGAGTATAGTCACTCCATTTGGGGTCCATTAGTCATCACTGGCTAATTGTAATTTTGAGAACCATCAAATTGCATAGAACTCATCTCAACAGGAATGGCACTTTTAGGGAATCTCTCTACACTAGTAATTTTCAATTCTGTTCTATTTTTAAAGACTACTGGGAAGGCAATGATTCACTGGAAAAGTTTCAAAAACAGAAAAAAATCAACTGGTGGGAAGAATGGAATGAGAAAGATGAAACAGTAAAGGTTGCAGTCTGAAGACCTAGTGCTGGAAAGCAGGGATGTATAGCTGGAGAAATACCAAAGGAGGTTGAAAGCTTATATGATAACAGTTATTAACACAAGGCTTAATATATCAAAAGAAACGTTAGGAATCTGGAAAAATTAAAGGATAGGATAAATCAGAGATGCTGTCTGGGTTGTTCCAGTATAACAAATTGCTGTTTCAAATGACCATATAGTTGGGAATCTTCAACAGAAACTGTAGGGAGAATCAGACATAGCCAGCAACTTGGGAGGAAAATAGGTAAATTTTCCTTTAAAGATTTTATTTATTTATTTATTTGTGTGTGTGTCTGTGTGTCTGTGTGTGTATGCGTGAGAGAGAGAGAGAGAGAGGAGAAAGAGGGAGGGGGTAGGGGGAGCAGAAGGCAGAGGGAGAAGCAGGCTCCCCAGCAGGGAGCCTGATGTGAGACTTGATCCCAGGACCCTGAGATCATGATCTGAGCTGAAGGCAGGCACTTAACTGACTGAGCCACCCAGGCATCCCCCAAATAGGTATATTTTAAGTGCAAAGAATATATTTCTTTAAAGGTAGAAAAAGAATGAGAGCTATGATTTTTGGATAACAAAAATACTGAAAAAGTTAAAACCAATTACAGAGAACACAGTAGAGGAATGCTGAGGTCTGGTCAATGAAGCTAGGTCCCCACTGCTTGAAGCTGTCCTTCTCTGAGGTGAAACTCTGCACATTTCCTGTCCTGGAGCTTGGTCTGTCGTTGGCTATCTAACCAACTGCACTGCTAGGATTGCTATCTATTGTTCACTCATTTGAGCTTATGGTTACACTGGACTTTTTTCTTTTTGGTCTCTTGGGCCTGCCTTTCTTGATGAGGCCTGTTATACTGCATATTAAACATTTCTTTAGTTATGACACACATGATGTGTTAATCTTAAAAAATATCTCTTAGTTAACACTGAACATTTCTATGCACAGGACTCTTTGCTTATACCCATTTTCCTATTTAACCTCCCTAATAACCTACAATGTAGGTACTATGTATTTTTTCTTTTAAGGATTTTATTTATTTATTAGAGAGAGACAGACAGATATAACGAGAGAGAGCACAAATGGGGAGGAGAAGGAGAAGCATGCTCCCTGCTGATCAGGGAGCCCAATGTGGGCCTCAATCCCAGGACCCTGAGATCATGACCTGAGCCAAAGGCAGACGCTTAACCCACTGAGCCACACAGGTACTCCAGGTACTATATTGTTAGACTCAGTTTTCAGATGAAAAAACTAAGGCTCACAGAGATTAAGAAAGATTTCCAAGGTCACACAGCTAATAAGTGGGGAATTTGGGATTCAAAACCACTAACTCCAAAACCTGAGATCTTAAACATTATGCTTTATGTTAATGGTAAAAAAAATAATAATAAAAGAGGGAAGATGTGAAACAATTTGGAAAAAAGTTGTTCTGTAAAGACAAACTATTATTAGTAGTATTAAAACTGGATTTTCCATCTTGATGCTCAATTTCCACCAGAAATATCAAGGAGATGCTGTTTGAGTTTTTTGAGATTGTCCTGTGTCTGAAAAGAAGATAGAGACAGTAAGACAGGGAAGAACTTAATTAAAAAAAAATTGTAGTTAGTATGTAAGATGCTAAATGAATGAGGATTCTAGAGTGGAGTGACCCATCCTAATAAAATATTATGATGTAAAATGTAATCACTATAAGATATACGGATAGTTAGAACCAACACCGACCAAGTATGAGATGGGATATTATGAAATGTACTATATTGAGGATCATTTATAAGTTAAAATCATTAGTAATTAGTGACTGAGTAAGTGGTAATATTCAAATGTTTTACGTATCTCATGTAGCATTGGATTTACTAAAGGGGGACCCTTAAAACAGAAAAAAAAATAGAACAAATAATATAGTTTCATTTGTTCAGGACCAAAAATAGGTGCTCAGGACCAAAAATAGATGTTCTTACCTTTTTTTTTTTTTTTTAAATTCACAAGGCCCTTTGGAAATCTAATAAAATCTACATATTCTCTCTGCAGGAAAATACATAAAATCCATATCCTCACACAATTTAACATACAGTTTTATGCTGTGCCCTGAAGCCTATTCATAGACCGAGGGTAAAATCTTTGATTTGGAAGAACTCTTCCTGACATGGGGAGAATTACAGTGTTAGGATTAAATACTAGTGAATAGCTTTTGCCTAATGCTCTCAGATAGTTGTGATATTAGTGTCTTGAATATGCACACTTGTAAATAGAATATCCCTGCTGTTTCAGAATCTGAGGTTTTCCATGGGAGACAAGCATATGTCTTATTTATTCTATTCTTGTTCACAATTTTGTATAGGTAATCCTTCTTCCAAGTTCTGGTGAGCAATTCTGAGATGGGCAAGACACCCTTTGAAATCTGTTGGAATAGCTGTTTTTTGTTTGTTTGTCTGTTTTGTTTTATTTTGATTAGGATATATTTCTTCCTTAAGTCACAAAATTATAGTAGGTTGTGACCACTATAGAACTTATAGTTCTATATAGAACTTATAGAACTATAGTTCAGGCAGCTTTTGGGCCCTGATTTTAGTGTAATTATCAAACCCACTGACAGGGTATGACAGGACCTAGAAACCTAATACAGACTTAGGTAATCAGCCACTCATGTTTGCCATTTTAACTTTGCATTAATGCTCGGGGTTTCTCTTCCAAGTCATGCTGTAGACTATTCCTTGAGCATTTATTCTCATAATATTCTTATATAACAATTCTTTCTATCCATTTTCCTCTTCCATTTTAAGTGGTGTCATCATGAAAAAAGAAGAGGGACAAAATAAACCATTGTACTACGTATTTCTCATTCCCAAATGACACCAATATTTTCTTCCATTATGGATTATCCTGATGCAGCGAGAAAGCTGGGATTCATTTGTTTGGTGAGAAGAACATTTGGATCTCTAAAATATAAAGCTAACTTATTTTATTTATTTTTTTTTTGTTATAACGGAGCCATGATTATATTATTCTCATTCCCTTCATGATGTCTCCAATTATTTTGTGTGAGTTTATCCCTCTGCTGATTCAGGTATAAAGAGTTAAATTGTAACTACTTTTTTTTTTTTTTTTTACAGCTTTATAAACATATATTTCTATCCCCAGGGGTACAGGTCTGCGAATCGCCAGGTTTACACACTTCACAACACTCACCATAGCACATACCCTCCCCGATATCCATAACCCCACCCCCTCTCCAACCCCCTCCCCCCATCAACCCTCAGTTTGTTTTGTGAGATTAAGAGTCTACCCTATGACCCTGCAATTGCACTGCTGGGTATTTACCCTAAAGATACAAACATAGTGATCCGAAGGGGCACATGCACCCGAATGTTTATAGCAGCAATGTCTACAATAGCCAAACTATGGAAAGAACCTAGATGTCCATCTACAGACGAATGGATAAAGAAGATGTGGTATATATACACAATGGAATACTATGCAGCCATCAAAAGAAATGAAATCTTGCCATTTGCGACGACGTGGATGGAACTAGAGGGTATCATGCTTAGCGAAATCAGTCAATCGGAGAAAGACAACTATCATATGATCTCCCTGATATGAGGGAGAGGAGATGCAACATGGGGGGTCGAGGGGGTAGGAGAAGAGTAAATGAAACAAGATGGGATTGGGAGGGAGACAAACCTAAAGCTAACTTATTTTAAATAATTGTTTAAGGTAGTTTAGGCATAAGTTGCCATGTGAGTAGGGAGGTCTATGTAGATCCAATGGCACTTTCCTCAATACAGGCAACAACTATTATAAGATGAATGAGAAATACGGAATGCAGTGGTTTATACTAATAAGCATTTATCTCTTTGCCTGAAACTACCATTCATATATAAAATGAAAAACAAAACAAAAAAAACCCACAGTAATTTCAAAGTGGAAAATGGAGTACATTTACTTTTTGGAAAGTGAAGGAATAATGACAGGTTTGAGTCATCATCTGTGTAGGTGTTATGGAAACTTTTCCACCTGTCCCTGCCAATGAACATGGAATCTGACATGAGTGCCCTATTATTCTACTCCCAGACCTCTCTTGAAAAGATACTGTCTAAAAGCTGGGTCAGGTCATTGGAAAAAGACACATGGGTACATGAGTATAGCAGGTAACTTATTAATAACACCTTAGGAAGAGAATGCAAAAAAATGCAATGAAGAGGAGATGGTATTGACATTCCGAATCAAATAAATCAGTTCTTGGCTGGGGATATTGAACATACTTTCCAGTATGGCTCAACCCAAGATGTATTACCAAATCCACAGACATGAAAGGTCACTGTGGTCACCCGCTAGGACAAACATAGATCCTCTGCACATACAGTTCTTATTAGTCAGGGTTTAAGGGCAGGGCACCAGTCATTTTTACTTGACAATGATAGTTTTATTGATTCTTGACAATTCAGTAACTCTGTGGAGGATGCTGTAGCTGCTAGATGGAGAAACCCTGGAGGGAATTAAAGGAAGAGGCCCGATATCTGAATGAAATGTGTAGCCTGTTCTTTTAGAAATTCTTTACTAGTGGAGTTTCCTCAGAGTGCATTGCATGGAAATCATGTGAGTGCTATGTTGAAGGGTAATTTACCCTATGTTGAAGGGTAATGAAAAAATATGTTTTCCTAAGTTGGGACTCATCCAGTTTGGTACCTTCTTCTCTCAACTTGTTTGTGCCTTAGAATGGACAAGTGCCTTCCAATAAAAGACTACTCCAGCAGGTAGGAATTTTCAGGGTGTCTCTCAACAGGCCACACTCATTCTCATCTACAGCAAACCTTTTTGAGTTAATTTATTGCCTTTCCAATTTGAGCTCTCCTTTAAGAGAACTGGGATTTGAACCTAAGCCTGTCTGACTTTGGTAGACTAAATAAATAAAATCTACAAGTCAGGAAGACTTGAGTTAGAGACCCTGTCCTGTCACTAGCTAGTTGTATCAGTCTGATTAAATTATTAACGCTTTTGAAACTGTTATTTTTTCTTTAAATTTATTTGTGATAATAGCGTGAAAGCTTGCAGCCGACATACAATGAGATCAGAAACATAAGAGCACTTGCCACAGTGCCTGGCATATAATAGGCAATAATAAGTAGTTAATACTGCTGCTTACAGAGGGCCATGTAAATATACTTATTCTTACAGGTTTGTTTGTTTGTTTGTTTTGCTTCCCTGCCTTTACCATATAATGAAATCTTTAAACTCAAAGAGCAATATTTTCTGTTTTATAAAATCTTAATATCGAGTGGTTAGTATTTATAAAACAATGTAAAATAGGAATTATAAAGATAGAAAAAAAGAGGAAAGAACAAAGGGTAAGATGTTAAGAAAAGTGTATTTAAAAAAAAATGTTAGAGAGAGGGAACACAAGTAGAATTGGAAGGCAGAAGGAGAAGCAGGCTCCCCATTGAGTAAAAGAGCCAGTTGTGGGACTGGATTCCAGCACCCTGGGACCATGACCTGAGCTGGAGAAAGATGCTTAAATGACTGAGACACCTGGGCATCCTGAAAAGTGTGTCATCTTATCTCCAAACTTTAGATTGAGTGAAACTTAAGATTTTGGAAAAAAAAAATTAAATAGTGAAACTAAAGTTTTGAGAGATGTCCAATATTATACTTATGGATAAAAGTTTTAAGATCTGCTGTACATCACAAATTCCTTTGGAAGGCAAGGTTGTTGTTGATGGCTTATATTCTTTGCTTAGATTGTTATTAGTCTGAAATGTCATAGGGGACATTTAATAACATATCCTATGAGAGAAGCCTTGACACTGGGCATTCTGCTGTCAAATTGGATGTGCTCTGGGAAAGTTGGGTCAGCTTTACTTTTTTATTTGGTGGGGATTCTTAGGTGACAATGTTTTGTCAGTGTTATCTACTGTTTATTGTAGTCATATTGACTTATATTTGGTTATTAATTCTGTCACATAGCAGTAATGAGACTTTGATTAAGTCACTTAAACTCCCTTCTCCTCAGTTGCTTTTTTCCCCAGTTATAAATTGAAAATAACAATACTTAGCTCTTTTGCTATGGAGATTGAATGAAATTAAAAAGGATATGAAGGGGAGAAAGTAAAAAAGTACTTGGATCATGAAATATTAAATAGGTGAAGGTTAGTTCTTACACCTCTAGAATATAATTTAAATATAGAGTACCATATGACCTGGCTATTGTTTACATATTAATATAAATGTGAATTCTTATTAATGTACACAGTTTATAAGGTACTGTTTTAGAAATTGTGAATCTTAAACACTTTTCATATATAAAAGTTGAGTAGGAATATTAGTTTTTGAAAAATTTTAGGACAGTTGTGTAGAGTTAGAGGAGGCTGTGTCTTAATAATAGTTAAGGAGTCAGGAGACTGTTCAGGAGATTAAGCAGGAGACTGTCTTCTGCTTTTCTGAGCTATTTCATTTTTGTGTTTAAATTGGGTTAAACTAAAAAAAAAGTCTGATTCACTACAGATGACAGACTGAGCCAAATATGATGCATTTTTGCTCTCTAGTTGCTGCATTATTTTAAGTCAGTCTTTAATTCTTCTGGAATTCAAATATTATAAATTCAGGATAAGTATATTTTAAGCCTTGGAAACAATTTTATGCACATGTTTTTTCTTTCATACGTGCAGTTGGGACTTTATAGTCCTTATTTCCAACACTTGTTTTCGACATTTCTGTGGTTTTGTATTGCACTCTAGCAGATCTGTGGACCGAGAAGAATTAGGAAGAGTGACTATGGTAGAAGAACCAAAATGAGAACATTTAGCTCAGGGAATTTGTGAAATGTTCTTTATCTGAATATGTGACTTGGGCTGGCATATAACAAGCATTGTCAGGAGTCGATGTTGATGCCTGATTTTTGACCCCATGCTCTGTTAAGCAGGATGAAGTAAAAGAAGTAAAAATAGAATAAAATTTCTATTTGTTTAGGGACAGGGCAGTACTGTGTAGTGTGTGTGTGTGTGTGTGTGTGTGTGTGTATTTCAAAGGTCTCTGGGCAGGCCTATAATATTGGTGGGTGGAGCTGAGTGTTAAGTTTGGAAGAGATAACTTGGTATCTCCTCAAACACTGAAAGAACGGGAGCTGGCAGATTCTAGTTTTGTTGTTGCTGTTGTTGTTATTGTTGTTGTTGTTGTTTTAACCATTAGCAAACATTTTCCATGAAGCAAAAATTTTTCTGAAAAAAGAATTTGGTTTTAGTATCCTGTAGGTCTCCTATTTTGTGCAGTGTGATGAAAGTTTTGATTAGTTTTATTTACCACTTGATTTTTAATAATGCAAAAAGATTTGAATCAAGTTGAACTAAGATGAAATGAAGATAAATTTATTGAAGGTCCACCAGAAGGATGGGTAAGTTTTGAGATCAGGTAGAGCAGTTGTCTTATTTTGCAGCCGAGAGAACCAAAAATAAAAAGGGTTAAGAGTTCTAAAATACCGAGTTAACTAATGACAAAAATTCATTTTTAATAAAGAAAAAAATGCACTATGACAACAATTCAATACATTATTGTGGGAAAGAATGACTAGACTTATTGGGTCTATGCTACCTTAAAAATATATATACTTCTAACTACTTTCTGTTTGCTTTACTTCTTTTATTGCTTTCATCATTGTCATTGGAGTCCTACTTCAGGTAAGCACCACAAACTGCCTCAAACACAGAGGAGAAACGTGTATACAAGGGGTAGGAGATTTAAGACAAGAATGAAGTGAGGTGAGGAAGTATGAGATGTAGGTGTCACTGATAAAGCATTTAATTTCTGATGACATTTTATTGCTAATTAAGCTTATGTGCTGATAATCCTTTTTATTTGTGAAGAAGTTAGGACACATTCTTACATATCTAAAGACAATTTTAATTCAGTAATTCATGCAAATATTTTAAATATCTTTTAAATGCCTTTAATGCCAGCAGCACACTTTGAAATTTAAAACTGAATATTTTTCTATTCTTCTATCTGCAGATGGTAGTATTCTGTTATAGAGAGAGGTATCTTTTTCCTTTATGATCAATAATTATAATTATGGGGCACCTGGGTGGCTCAGCGGGTTAAAGCCTCTGCCTTCGGCTCAGGTCATGATCCCAGGGTCCTGGGATCGAGCCCCACATCGGGCTCTCTGCCCAGCAGAGAGCCTGCTTCCTTTCCTCTCTCTCTGTCTGCCTCTCTGCCTACTTGTGATCTCTGTCTGTTAAATAAATAAATAAAATCTTTAAAAAAATAATTATAATTATCAGGCAAAATATCAAGAAGGAAGTTTAAACAAAAAGAAATGTTTTGCTTAAATAGTCATCTTCCCTGTATAATGGAACTGTGCTGAAATAGAAGAAAAAGCTGATAAAGAATGCTGATAGGTTCAATAAGATTATCATGGGTGGTTATTGCTGAATTATAGGCTAAGGGTGTTATTTTTCACTTTCATCCCAAGTCTGAAATTCCTGCTCCAGGAAACCAGAAGACTACAAATAGCGCTACTGAATTTCTGCCTCTCCTCTCATTCATTGCCTGACCTCTCACTCCAGAGCCTAACATACACCTCAACTAGCAGACTTTTAACACTGGGCAGGAAACTGTAACTTTGTTCTGAGAGCAGGTATAGAACTATCGGGTGACTCCACGTTAAGAAGTGTGGTGGTCAGAGAAGAATTATTACTTCCTTTACTTTGTAGGCCTGGTGAGAACTCAGGAGGTGAACCTAAAAAATGAGTGCCAGATGGCTATAGAAAAGATGTACCTGGGGTCCACAGCTGTCTAGAAACTCTAGAAGGAATGCCTTTGAAGTGGATCATCTACAAGTTGGACTCTGTATAGCGCAGGTTTCTACCCTCATGGGGGCAGAAAAACTTGTTCTTCCATAGTGGTCACCAGACTAATCTCTGTATTGAAAATAAGCTGACTCAGTCGAGGCAGAATGGTACCCAGAAATGTTAGAGAATCCATTAGAGAAGAGAAGAATCCTGGAGGGCAGGAAAAACCTACTGAGACTGAGGGCCAGGTCTCCCATCTGTGCAAGTCAAGGGAAACCTGGCAGGGCCCCAAATATGAAGGATTAACACTGGCCCTGAAGGACAGGGCTCTTGGGGCTGAAAATGGTATAAATTTTAGCCAAAAGGCAAATTGGTTGGGTGAAATAGTTCAATATAAAAATTTGATTGAACAAATATATGTGGGTATATATGTATACATATATATATGTATACATATATATATATATATACAGTAGTTTATATAAGTTTATATAAGCTACTGTCACTATATTGTGGGATATTAGTAATGTAGGGAGAGACAGAGTAATTAAGAGCACAGGCTCTGGTATCAGACTAACTAATGACATCTCAGCTCCACTGTGGCTGAGCTCCATCTCAATATGGCCTTGAGTCTGTGGGTTTGAATCCCAGCTCTGTAACATTACTAGACTTGTAACTTGGGTCAGTTATTGACTTTCACATCTGTATGTGCAGAATACATCATGGAAAGCACTTACATTGTGACTATACATAGTAAGCACTCATAATTCATAATATACCTATTTTGGTACATTTTGAGCCAGAAATTACTCAAGTGTATTACACTTGTATTACTTAAGTGTATTACATATATTATCAATAAATATATACTCTTGCCATCATAGTTATTTTTTGGGTGCCCAGTGATCATATTTTGAAACATTTATTATCTTTAAGCACTTCTCTATTTTCCTACTTTTTTTTTTCCTTTTTTATTTCTAATTCATTTTCAGCCTATGATTTCTGCTATGGATTATTTATAATAGTAAAGGAATTGGAATAACTTCAGTATCCAGACGTTATATATTAGTGTTTGGGTTTAATATTTCAGAGATGGTATACTTTGGGTAAGAAAAATTGAGGATTACTATATACCAAGCACTGTGAGATAAGTACATTTATCATCCCATTTAGAAAATGAGGTAATTGAAGTCTTTAGAGAGCCTGAAAAAGTGAATAGCTCATTACGTAGCTATAACTCCTGATGGAACTTGCATTGTATCCAAATAGACTGGTTCCAGAGAAAATGCTTGTGTATGGTCATGGGACATACAAAGCTGAAAGGAAAAAGTACAAGTCATTGAAGATAAAAGGATCAGTGAAGTGTGAAGACAGGGCATGATGAAGTGTTTACATGAATGTTGATGTCACCCTGGACTGATGGTGGATCTAGAGAAAGAGGAAAACACAAGAGAAGAGGTAAAACTTTTGATACCTTGATACCTATGTGGGATGAACCAAGATGTTGGTGAGTGATAATAACAATGATAACTAGAGAGTGATATACTACTACCACTATCAAAATAGCAACAAACTATTATTTATGGAATACTTATTATGTGCCTGGCTTTGTATGGACCTTAAGAGCATTGTCTCAGGGAATCTGTGCAACAATTCTTTGAGGAAGATACTAATATTATTCCCATTTTTTTCTGGATAAGTTAACTCAGTTTTACAAAAATTGAGTGAATTGCCCAAGTCCCCTGTTTCAAGTCATCTAGGATATCTCAATGAAATAATTTTTAAAGAAGCTACCCATTTAGCCATCCATCCATCTCTCCATTTGCTAAGTATTAAGCTCTAGCAATATTTGCTGGGTATTTGCTAGGTATTAAGCTCTAGGGATGGAAAAGTATTTTAAATCTTTGTCTCTGTCCTTGAGTCTGATGGGAAAGATATGGGGACAATTAGTAAAAGCTATAGTAGAGATGTGATTTAACTATTTTTAAAATGAGGGTGTTGTGTTGTACAATATTTAATATTTCTTCCAATTCCACCTCTGTGATTATGGAAACACCAAGAAGTAATCAGTGAAAAGCAGAAGTATACACAGCTTGGTAATATAAACCTTGAACCTACTTAACTGTTGTTAGCATAAGTCTATCCGTTTTCTCAGCGCTGTACTGTCTGGCAAATTTGGCAGCCAAGGAACTCAGCATGAGGCAGCTGGGCATGATTTTGGATGGGAGACTCAAATTCAATGTTGTTGAAGTGTTTACAGTTTGCATGTGCATTGCAGGTGTGTGACATCACTTCCTATGACTGATGCAAATGCTGGGAGCAGTGGCAGGAGACTGATAGCCTGCCTTTAACCCTTTTCAAACAAGCCATCTTGTGGGCAGATGTTGACCACACCTTCTTGTGCATCTTTCTAGAAGAGGCTGGAGATAAGCCAGTTTTCTCTAATTTGGGCCTTGGTATTAGAATGCATAGCCACTGAACGTCTTCAGGAAATGGGAACAGGAAACCAAGTGCTCTCTTTTAATGCCTCAGGTGATGAAAATGAAGAGAAAATCAGCATTATTGTCTTGCTTTAGGCTATAATTAGAATAAATTGTTGATATTGTATGATGATTTGAAATTTTTGAGGGAGCAGTAGTGGAAATAGTCATCCTCTGGAGGAGGAAGTCCTGTTAAGGAAACAGTTTCCCAAACTACTAGTGTAAACAAGATTGCAGAAAGAAATATTAAAAGCTATGTAAAGGAAAAACATGTTTTCATTTTTTCCTTGCAAATAATCCCCTAGTTTATCCAGTGCACGCTTTCTATTGCCGTAAGGGAAACAAACAGAATAAGAAGTTATGGTAATGTAAAATTACCTCTATGCAGTTATTAAACAGATTATGCTTTTGGTTTGTGCATGTTCTGCAGTGTTAAATCAGGCATTCAATACTATGCCGAGGCAAATTAGAATGGTGACAGAAAGGTTGCTAGGAGTTGGCTAAGGTTTCTGCATATTGCCTGTATTATATACTTTCCCATAACATATGTGTACATGTACATACAAGTGTAAACTAAAATGGAAATCTAAATTTTATATGAATAAAAGTAATCATAATTTATTTTCAAGGAGCCTGTATTTTAGATTTTCAGTAATTTGTCACTTTCCCTCTCTTTAGTTCATACTGTAGAAGATATATTAGGCTGTTACTTTTTAAGCTAGACATTTATAATGTTTCAGGGAGTGTTATGGCTGTTACTTTTGCACACAGCTTTAAGGTGGGTGGGTAAGAGGGTCATTACTTGCAGGTTATTGCTGGGGAAGGCTGAGCCTGGTTCTGAGGACTCAGCTTATTATTAATCATTATTTCTGGAATCATAAGGGCTACCTTGAATAGACCCTATTGAAGAAAACGAATAGTTGTATTGCATCTTGATTCTTCTTCTTCCCATATCAGAATTGATACTCTTTGTAGGTGTCTGTTTGGATCACATTATCTATGAACGGCCTTTGACGAAATTGCTAGCTCTCTTGCAGCTGCAAGTGCTGATTATTTTGCTTGGATTTGTAGCTCTGTGATATTTTCTGGCATGCATGATTTTGTAAAAGATTTAGACATAACCTGCAATTTTTTTTTTTCAATTCTGACAGTTCTGATTGAATAGGTCTGATTAACATCAGTTCAGAAGTTTGAAGCCAAACCTTCACAACCCTGCTTTTGAAAAGTGTTGAGATTTGTGGGAAGGGAGATAACTTTTAAGGAAACTAAGATTTCTTATGTTTCAGAGTTGAAGATGAAGTGAGATTGTGTCTGTTAATTTGCAGAGCTTTACATACTATAGAGACAGGATAGAAGAAAGTAGGATATAAAAATTTTTAAAGCAATTTCAATTCACAGTATTAATGTAATCTAACAGTAGTATTAGAAAATATAGATGACAAATTCATTTTTCTAGGTCAACTCACTCATTTCTCCTGTTCATATGATATAGGCCATAGGAGTTAGTCTTGGAAAAATGCAAGAGAAAACCTTAAAGGAAATCTCTCTTTTAATATCTCAGGAAGATATCCACTTCTAACATGTTTTTCTGTGTTTGTGTTTATGAGCTGAGTGTGTGACACTAATATGGGATCTCCTTCCATCATGGCTGTGATATGGCCTGTCTGAATACAAAGCTGAATTTAGAATGACTCGTGAGTCTACCTTGGAGAACTCAGAAGCCAACTGGAGATCCTGCTGCAGCCAAACTCAGGCACATAATCAAATACAGGTACCTTTTTAAATCAGAAAATTGAAACGACATGTACTTGCTCTGCTGAGGTGCTTTGGCCTCTTCCTACTGGTAGTGGTGATTCATAATCATGCATCAGGGAGGGACAGAGCAAAGGTGATTGTTACTGGCTGTATTGCACATTTTGTCATTGTCTTTTAAATATTTTGGAAATAACTTTTCCTTAAAGAGATGAAATTAAAAATATCCCAAATATACAACTTGTTAATCACTTTCTATAACTTTTTATTTTGAGATTCACATGCAGTTATGACAAGAGATCCATATATCCTTCACCCAGTTTTCCCCACTGGTAACATCTTGTTTAACTATAATATAATACCATAACCAAGAAATTGACAATGATTAATCCACCAGCCTTATTTAGATTCCTCAGTCTTAAGTGGATTTATTTGTATGTATGTGTATTTAGTTTTATTCAATTTTATTATATGTGCAGATTCACACTCAGGCTACAGAATGGTTCTCTCATAAGTATCCCTAATGCTAGCTATTAATTTTTAATGGGGGATGTACTCAAACGATTTATTCACCAATTTGAGTAACTTCTTTGAGGCTATATAATATCTAACATAGTTTTGAAAGACACTAAGTGACTAAGGAGACAGAAGAAGTTAACCACATTAATTCCAAGGAATAAACTGAAATTGTGGGAGCTGGTCTCCCTGTGGAGTTCTCTGGGAATACAAACAATGAATTACCATGCTGCTTTATAATAAAGGAGAAATCGCTGAGCAGCAGTAGAGAAAGATCTTAATGGTATCTGGAACAAAAAATAAGGCAGGGCTTTAAGGACACAGGTTAGTAGGTCTTTTACACAGTTTTAACAAAAGGAAGTTAAAAAATTACAGGCTCAGTTTCTTTTGTGTAAAAAAAGGGAAAAAGCAAAGTCAGCAAGAATTAAAGAAAAATCCATTACTTGTCTGCACTCTGTGAAAAGAGCTTTCTCCCCCTGGGAAAACAATAAAAAATTATTTGCCCCTGTATCAAATTCAGGACCACTTACCAAAATGGCTAGCTTGGCAGAGGCTGCTGCTTCGCTTAGAGCTCAATTGTGCGATTCACTTGTAGCTCAGCATGAACTTTCCTCATAGACAATAGACATTTGTGTTCACACATTTGAAAATGAACTTACACAAACAAATGCAATTTATCCAGTTTCTTAAAACCATAAAACATTGACACTTTTAAACTAATGGGTTTTGGGTTACACTCAAAATAAAGCTTTGTGTTCTTTGCTGCTACCCTTTATACTTAGGGTAATGAAGACCATCTATAAAGTGAAATCGTTAATAGCAGAAAATTGTGAGAATTCAATCATAAAAGCTCCATTCTGAATATTTTTTCCTTCTTTTTTCCCTTTGGAATTAAAGATAATCCTTTTGTCCGGAATTGAATGGTGGTTTAGTTATAATTAAAATCTGTTCTTTCCTCCCAATAGGTGGAAAAGACTGTCTGTAATGCTACTAATTAAACTACTTTTAGAATTACTACCTCATTGACCAACTGTACTGAGGTTTATCTATCAAGACCTGTTTATCAAGAATTTACTGCTAGATCTAAATCGTAAAGGTCTAGCGAAATGGATGAGCTTGAAATACAGCATGTAGGATGTTATTTCCTTAGAAAATGAGAGGAGAACAAAAGCACAAGAACCTGAGTTTCAAAGCCTTGAAGGTGTGGCTTCTGTTGTGTTAGCTCTACCTCATTTCTTAAGCTTGCTTTACCCCCCACCTCTCACTCACTCAAGTCCTTACAGCCTCTACCTGCAGGCTCACTCATTCCCACTGACCTTAAGCAGAGAGTTTATCAAGTATAATAGTTGCTTCTAAGAATCTGGAGGGGAATTGAGTTTTTATATCATTACAGACATAAAGTCTGCAGCAGCTTTGTGGATGTTGAGCTCTTAAGACTCTCCTCAGGCTAGAACTTGGTTCCCTGGGGTAAACCCTGGGTTATGCTACTCCTTAGCTATAATTCATCTTTCCTTTAAATCACATTGGCCTAGTTACAGGAACTGGTTTTCCTTTTTGTCTCTGCTTCTGAGAATATTGTTTAGACTTTCAATTCAGAGGTTTAAGGAGCCCCATGTCCTTATTTTGTCCCTTTTGGTTCCCTCTCATTTGGGATTGGAGTCTTGTTCTGCGTATCATCAAGGGGGGTGCTTTAGCAATTTCTCCCTTAAATCAAGTATCTATGGTAATACCACTTTCTAGTTCTCTTCTTTTTAAAATATTTTGGTGTAAAGAACCTCCCCCTTTTTTTAAATTAAGTTTTTAATTTTAATTGCAGTATATTTAATTCCAGTATATATGTTTTGTTAGTCTCAGGTGTATAGCTTTTTTTTTTTTAAGGAAAGTCCAGATTGTCTCCTAGGAATAATAATACACACACACACACACACACACACACGTTTCTTCCTTTTTTAAACTAGGGTTTTCTACACATAGGATTCCTTCCTTAGGGGTTTTGTTTTTCCTTTTTAAAGATTTGTGAGCGCCTCGGGGGAGCCGTGAGCTTCCTGCGAGACTCCTGTCCTCGGCCCGTCCCCTCAGCTGCCCCTGCCCACCTGTCCCCTCTCTGTTCCCCCATGTCTCCCACCCGTCCCTCCCCCCATGTCTCCCACCCGTCCCTCCTGTCCCCACAACCCGTCCCCTCGCTGTCCCTTGGGCATTTAGCCATCTCTCCTGTAGTGGGGGTTGTGAAGGGCACACTGGCCTCTTTCTGGGGCTGCTGGGCCTTGTTGGGACCCTCTGTGGAAAGTTCCAGGTCATGCCCAGTGTGAGTCTCAAGTTGTGCTGACGCGGCACCTCAGGTGTGTGTCGTGCAGCTGCTGGCAGGCCCACCAGGCCTCCCCCCCGCCCTCCGTGCACCTGCCAGCGGCCTCGGCTACAAAGCCCCCTCCCCAGCTGCTCACCAGCGTCCTGACTGGCCCACCACCTGCCTGCTCACCAATAAAGAAAAGCTGACCTGTCAAAAAAAAAAAAATAGAAATAGAATAGATAGATAATAGATAATAGATAATAGAAAAGTACATACATCTATATATAGTTTTTATTAAACATATATAGTTTCTACTAAAAACATATACAGGTTTTATTAAAATTTCAAAACATAAATAGCTCTTTGAATTCCATGTATGGATCTCACAGAAGTCTGTGAAACTCAAGTCATTAATTCCTCCATTTATTCCATTAGTCTTCAGATGAAAAATTCATGTCCTTAAGAGGTCATAATTGAGTCTTTTTTGGTGGCTTGCCTAGATTTATGGTGTTAACAGTAAACCTTTACTCAGAATGCTAGATGATAGGTCAGTTGACTATTAAAAGAAGCAGAAGTCTGTAAACTTCACTTTTAGTACTAAAAATCAATAATCACTTGATTATTATTAATAATCACTTACGTGATCTTTCTTCTTGCATCTTTGGTTTTAGATTTTGACTTTTTCCTATACCTATTCTGTTTTCATTGCTGGACTGTTACTTATGAGACCTCTTTGCTCTGGTCTCTCCAGTCATTCCTGTTTGTAGCAAAACTTTTCTCCTTACCAAAATTACTGTGGGCTAACAGTTTGACCTCAAATAGGGACAATAACTTATCAAATAAAATATATAAAACCAGATCTTAATTATTAAAAATTGTACATTGGTGGATAATTGATTCCTATTATGCATCTGTATTAGTCAGTGTGGGCTATCATAACAAAATACCACAGATTAGGTGGTTTATAGAACAGAAACTTAGTTTCTCACAGGTCTGGGGGCTGGAAGTCCAAGATCAGAGTGCCAGTGTGGTCAAATTCTGGTGAGGATTCTGGTTCTGATTTGCAGACAGGCTTTCATACCTGCCTCTTACTGTGTCCTCACATAGCAAAAAAAGAGAGAGGCAGCAAGTTCTCTGATGTCTCTTCTTATAAGGGCACTAATCCTATCATGAGGACCCCACCCACATAACTCATCTAAACCAAATTATCTCCCAAAAGTCTCAACTCCAAATACTATCACATTGGGGGTTAGAGCTCGGACATATGAATTTTAGGGGGACAAAGTACAGTCCATAGCAATATCTCTGAGAGAGGAAAATAGCTAAAGGCATCTAGTGACCAACTGTTCAAGGAAGACTGGTCTTTTAGCTATGATTTGTGTGCTTAGAAGTGTAGGGAAGAAAAGGAGCAGGTAAAAATCACAGATGGGAGCAAATCAAGAAATAAAACAGGATTTCTTGGGGTAGAATTTTATTGAACACTCATATCTATTTGAAAAATAATCTTTATCAGAATCCAAAGTGAACAGATTGGGGACCCAACTAAGGAAAAGCTCTGTTCCTCTAGAGATGAAAAATGTATTTTGTTTCAGTAAGTTGCTCAGTTTGGATTTAGGATGAAAGGTAGGAAAACAATTCTAAGCATTGGCCTTGAGTGCTACTGAACTAACAAAGAGTGGTGAACACAAATGATACTTGATAAGGTTTGTTTAATATTTTCAACTTAGAACAATCTACCAAGGTGCAATTTGCTTATAAGTTATCCTAGCATGATATACTTAGTGCCTTGGAATTACCTCCTGGGTAGCCTTATTTAATGAGTTTGCTTAGACTGTCCTTGTGTGAGTCTTAGACTTCACTGGGTAGCAGGAGAGTTCATGCTGCTGAAAAGTCTGACCCTGAGTTGAGCTATCATTGTGATGACTTTTTTGCTTATTATCACAAAGTTGTTGACGGAAAATAATCTCAAAGACAGTGACAGACTAGAAAGCACACTGGGATGATCCAAAGTAAGGCATTCCATTGCATCTCAGAAGAATGGTTTTAAAATATGATAACGATTTTAGCACTTTTCTTTTATGGAGATATTTTCTGTAAGATTGGAAAGGCACCAGCCTAAGAAATGCAAATCTGGGTTTTGGTTTTCTGACAGACTTTCTTCCAAGTTTCCATCACTGGGGAGGGAGTGCTTCAGTGTATGAACCCTGGTGTCAGTTCAGGAATGAATTTGGCTCTGCCATTTATAAGCTATTATGACCTTGAGCAAGTTACATGAACTTATTTAGTTAAGCTTCAGTTTCCTACCTTAGTGCTTGTGACGATTGGTTGACAAAATGTAAAGAAAGAGGTGAGTATAAGACTTGGCACATTTAAGCTCTACAAATAATACACATTATCACACTGATAATTAATTCATTGATGTAATTATTGACCATTAAGATTGGAAAGAGTTTAAAAATCACTGTCAAGCCCAGTTTTATTCTACAAACTTCACTGCTGACTTGCTAACTTCCCCTTTCTTCCTACTAATGGTTAGTCATGACCCTTGACTCTACTTTCTCAGAAGGCCAGGGAACAAAAGTAGAAATGTACATTTTCCCCATCTTTTTCTAAAATAAAGACTTCTGTAAAATTAAGAAAGCACCCGAAGTGGAATTCAGATGAGAAACAGCAGCATATATTCACCTTTTGGGGTGAACAATCAATTAATTTTGGTTAAGTATGTTTTAATTAGACTGAACATTAAAGGGCTTATTTTGTGTACAAAACTAAATTGATACAAGATAGAGTGAAATCCTTAGGTTTTATTTTATTCATCCCATAATTAAATAGGGTTCAATTATTTGATTCATTTCTTGAATTAGGAATTTTAGGCATAAATAGAGAAATATTTCCATATATTGATTGTATTAAGCACTTTATGTCTGACGGTATAGTGTCCTACCAAGAAAGAATTAAAATCCAATAACTTGAAAGAAAAGATCTCTTACCTGGCATCATGCAGAGAACTTATGTTTTTAATGACACATTTAGATAAAAGTTGTAAAGTAGAATTTTACTCTGAGAGGATGAAGTACCCATGGCAGCCACTTCTAATAGTGGGTATTATGACCAATTCTGTACAATAGCCGGACTGCAAGAGAGGAAAAAATGTTTGTCTATGAGTAAAGAAGGGTAGTTCTGTTTCATTCTATCCTTTTCCTATTACTTTCTCCCATATAGATGTGCGACCTCAGATCAAAATTCTGCTTCTATTATACTGTATATGAGTTAAATGAGACTCAATAGCTCCATTGTGCATTATTTTCTCCACATCTGTTAGCTACATTTCCTGAACTTAACTTTAAAGCTTTCTCCTTTGCTATTAAAGTCCTATTCATTTGCAAATTTTTCATGACCCAATAAAACCACTCTTTTGAAGCCCAAATTTAAGTTACTTTTTGTTTGCCTGCAGCTGATTATGCAGATAAGCTGAGTGGTCAGCTAAAGTGTTAACAGGTTATTCTAGACTCTGGATTCATAATAATTGCCTAAAAACGCTAGATGGCACAGGAGAGATATAAATGGATCAAGGAGAGTCCAGCCCTCCAACTTGATGTGTTTTTAAAGAATTCTTAGGGTTAAAAAGAGCAACATTTTAAGATAATCTTGTATGTTCTTTTCTATTAACTTTTCTATTGCTGTTTTGAGCTTTATCCCTGCATTTTCAGAACTGGGTGATGTGAGGTAAAATTCTCCTAGCTTGAAAGCAAATGCTTAAAAAGTTACTGGTTGAGTAGTGCTTTTATTTCTTTTCTTTAATTTGTCATAGAAAACACACATATACATGCTATATGTATAATAATATATATGTTTGTTTATGTGTGTACTTATATATGTGTATGTTATCTTTATGATGAATTAAACATGTGCTGTTCCAGGAAATGTGGAGATAATGCACACCATGGTGTGTATAAACATGCATGTGACTCAACTTACTGTTTTAATTATGTGACTGACTAAATAGAGTCAAATTATGAGAAATGCTTTTCTAAGAGAAAACATGTAACCATAGAAATTAGTGTTATGTAATTTCTATTTTTTCTCAGCTTGTAGTGAATACATGTATCCCAGGAAATTCCATATGTATTGTGTTTATTAAACATGAGGTTAGTTTATTATTTCCTTTAATGGAAAAACGACAAGGTATAAACATGAAAATATATTTAGTAAATACTGAATATTAGGATTCAAAGCTGGTACTGATTACATGAGTACCATTAGCCTTAGTTATAGAAATTCTATGGATTCATAGGGAACATTATACATGTTAAAACTATGGGGTAACCAATGATTCACCACTGAACAATTTCTCAAATTCAGTGGAGAAAAACTATAAAAATGAATCCTATAACAGTTCATGCTAAAAAGAATATTACTCAGCCATAAAAAAAAAAGAACTCTTAACCATTTGCAGTGATATGGATGGAACTAGAGGGTATTATGCTAAACGAAATAAGTCAATCAGAGAAAGACAACTGTCATGATTTCCCTCATATGTAGAATTTAAGAAACAAAACAGATGATCATAAAGGAAGAGAGAGGAAAAATAAAATAAGGTGAAGTCAGAGAGGGAGACAAACCATAAGAGACTTTAACTATAGGAAACAAACAGGGTTGTTGGAGGGTTGGTGGGTAGGGGGATGGAGTAACTGGGTGATGGGCATTAAGAGGGTACTTGATGTAATAAACACTGGGTGTTATATGCAACTGATGAATCACTAAACTCTACCTCTGAAACTAAAAAAAAACAAAACTACTTGTGTAGAGAAAGCTGGCATGACTATCAAAGAATGAATAGGATCTCGGTAGGAAATAGAACTGGATTATTTGTGTTTTTTAGAAAGTTCTTTGTCAGTTACTGATAATTTAAAACCTATAGAAGCTGTTTTTAACATCTTGTTCCCTAAGCCTTTCTAAATAGTAGTTGAGTTCATTGGAGCCAAATTTTCCTTATTTGTAATGTGGAGAAAGTAACACCTACCTTGAAAGGTTGTTTTGAGAATTAGTGGTAATGAATGTAAATGTATATCAATTTAAATAACCTTAGACTACACAGATTAAAAACTTTATTGCTGAGCTAGGTAATTGAGGAACGAACAAAACTAACTAGAAACACAGAACTACTGTATCATCTCCAATCATAATTTTAAAAAATGATGTGTCTACATATTTCTCATAGTCATATGTAAAAGAATTGATCTGCAACGACTTTTAAGTTTTCTGTATTTTATTTTGGAAGATATGATTGTACACTATATCATAAATCACATGTGAGATAGTTACCATATTTAAAAAATCATAGTTACTAGTATTTTGGTGGAGGTATCATACTGTACTGAAGAAAGTATGTGTTTAGGGTTCCACATATTTGGGTTCAAATTCTGGTCACAACACTTACTAAGTAATCTTGAATACTTAATTCTCAAGGTCTTATTTTTCTCATTTGTAACATAGGATTAATACCATCTTACTGTACAAGGTTGCTATGGGATAAATAGTATTTCTCAACCTTAATGCTATTAATATTTGGGGCTGAATAATTCTTCATTGGGGGAATTGTTGCGGGGGCTGTCCTATATTCATTGTAGGATGTTCAGCAACATTCCTGGTATCTACCCACTGGATTCCAGTTGTACCTCTCCCATAGTTGTGACAACCAAAAGTTTCTGAAGACATTGACCAACTTCCCTGGGAGGGCAGAGGTTTCCCCCCAGTTGAGAACTATGTTATGTAATACACCTTGCATAAAACTGAGTGAACACTCAAGTAATAACTATTGCTCCTTTTCAGCTGAGCAATCACTCATAAACTTTGACATTATAAATTGATAGAGTTAGCCAAGTCATCTAATTTAGGGAGCTTTGATAATAATTTATTTATTTTTAAAGATTTTATTTATTTATTTGACAGACAGAGATCACAAGTAGGCAGAGAGGCAGGCAGAGAGAGAGGAAGGGAAGCAGGCTCCCCACTGAGCAGAGAGCCTGATGCAGGACTTGATCCCAGGACCCTGAGCCAAAGGCAAAGGGTCTAACCCACTGAGCCACCCAGGCACCCCTAGGGACCTTTGAGATAGGAACCCAATAAGGATATTTTCATGAAGTTACTGGTTTATACTTGTGGGTTAACTCAGTGAGGCAGTGCATTCAAAAATGAACTTATGGGCCTTCATCAACAATACTTTAAATCAATCGGTTACAAAATGTAAATGTATTAAATAATCAGTAGAGGGACGCCTGGGTGGCTCAGTTGGTTAAGCAGCTGCCTTCGGCTCAGGTCATGATCCCAGCATCCTGGGATCGAGTCCCACATCGGGCTCCTTGCTTGGCGGGGAGCCTGCTTCTCCCTCTGCCTCTGCCTGCCATTCTGTCCGCCTGTGCTCGCTCTCTCTCCCTCTCTCTCTGACAAATAAAAAAAAAAAATCTTAAAAAAAATAATCAGTAGAGGAAAAATCATAGTAAATGTCACTTTTATGGAATTTCAATTTCAGAAACAAGAAATAGAAGGGAAGATGCTGGGTTTGTGTGGTAGAGTAGTATCGGGGGAAACAGATGTTGGGTTCAGCCTTGTTCATAAGTATGAGTTGTCAGTAAGATATCTGAGTGGAGAATCAAATCAGTTGATAGGTGGCATAGGTTTAGAACTGAGGGAGGAAGTCAGGTTGGAGATAGAGATATAGGAATTTTCAGGGTATAGATAGTAACAGATAAATTTATCAAAAGAATGCAGAGCAAGACTTGGACTGAAGACAAATCATGGGCAATATGAGTGCTTAGGGTAAATAGAGAAATTAGAACTCCTAAAGTAAAGTGAGAAGAATGGTGATAGAAGGTGATAGATATCTATAAAAGAGTAGAGTCAGAGAACTCAGAAAAAGGAAGAAGTTATAAGAAAGTATAAGGGGAAGAATGCCCATTGAACTGATACCATTTGTGGTTGCAGGCAGTTTGAATGAGAGATCCTTAATAGGGTAGAGGGGTCTGGGGACAAACTATGGATAGCGTTTTTCACCAGTTTTAATTTTGATATGTTCAGTTTGGGTTATTGATTTTCTAGCTTCAACATGCTCCATCACTTCCTGCTGTCTTAGAGAAGGTCAAAAATGGGGTCAGAGACTACAGATCTCCATGAGATTAAATAATAAATACACTGGCATTAGGAGACAGAAGGAAGAGCAGACCATGCATTTTGATAATATCTAATACTAAGAATAGTTGTTTGTATGTTGACTGAAACAGGCATATGGATAATGCCTAAATACAAGTCAGGAATTTGAAGATCTTTGGAGTAGTGGAACCACCGAGTTGAAACAGGCTAGTAAACTCGAGATGTTAGTTTAGAAGAAAAAATTTCTAGAAATTAAAGAATAATATGTTTTATTGTCTGTAATTTAAAACACAAGCATAAGCAGTGTTGTATGTATGTGTGTGGGGTGAGATGTGGTTGAAATTTAAAAGAACGAAATAAGGAGTACATATGTTTTGGGAGGAGTATTAGCAAGCACTTGAGAAGCTCCAATCAAATTCCCACACTTTGGAGGTGGAGGTGTTTAAACCAAGCTTTAAGTTCTCTTCATCTTAGATCAACACCAGATGGTGTGGTGATTAGTGCGCTGGATGTAGCAATGTTGTTTCTTTGGTAAAATTAGTTATTTATCTGTGACTGGCTAGGTATATTGGGCTGAGACTCCTTCATAGACAGGGTTTCAGACTATAGTGTTTCAGCATCTATTCCTTGAGCATGGGCCCTCGGTTTAGGATCCCAAACCCCATTTGTGTTAAGTACACTCATCCGGAAAGTTTTTGTTTGTTTTTTTGCCCAACTCCTACTGGGTTAGCTGAATCCCGCCTCTAGGATATTGCCTTTTCTGCCTTGTATTATTCCTTTATGTAGGATGCTGTTGAATACTTGAAACTGTAGAGAGCTAGTACTTCACTGAGCCTGTAAAAGTAGTTGTATTAGTATTTTTGTGGCTTCCTGTGATTAAAACTTTGTGTGTGTGGCAGGATTTGGTAAGACTATTTGTTTATGGTGTTATTATATTCAACATCAAGGCTAGAAATGAGGAAATCTATTAAAGTTACCAATATCTACCCAAAATAATACAGTTAAGTGTGGATTACCAATTTAGGTCAGTTTGCAACCATCTGATACTTATTCCTCTGAATGGGATAATGTAAAATTGCTTATTCCTTCATAGGTACCTGAGAAAATTTTTACAAGTCAATGACTGACTTGTGATTTCACGTATAATAGGCCAAAATAATATTCACTTTGTGAGTAATAATGGTTAATATTTTTTGAACACTGCTCTGAGAATTTACATGTCCACATTTGCATTTAATCTCCATACCATTTGGTGAAGTGGTTAAAACTATTATTGCCATTTTTTGGATGAGAACATTGAGGCACAGTGACATTAAGTAGGTTTTTTTTTTTTAAGGATTTTATTTATTTATTTGACACAGAGAGAGAGATCACAAGTAGGCAGAGAGATAGACAGAGAGAGAGGGGGAAACAGGCTCCCCACTGAGCAGAGAGCCTGATGCGGGGCTCGATCCCAGGACCTGGGATCATGACCTGAGCCGAAGGCAGAGGCTTTAACCCACTGAGCCACCCAGGCACCCCACGTTAAGTAGGTTTTATGTTCAAGGTTACACAACTAGTAAGTAATAAGGCTGAGATTATGAGCTGAGGCAGTTTGATTCTAGAAACCGTGCTCTTACATATATCCCTCTGTATTAATTGTCTAAGTTAAATAAGATAGTTTATGTGAGAAATACTTATTAAAGTATCTACCACTAGATAGACACTCATATATTGGTAAAATATGAATTGGTCCTAGGATGATGCAAACTTCATATATATCTATGTATTTTTTGCTTTAGTGGACCTGCATTTATGAATTGATACAACATTCGTGTACAATGTATAGGTCTGATATTAGGAAATCACAAAGGTAAACTTAAAAAGATACTTATGGTTCACCTCCCCTTCCAATGGACTCTGAAAAACAACCTGAGGGTTTTGAAGGGGCAGGGGGTGGGAGGTTGGGGGAACCAGGTGGTGGGTATTGGGGAGGGCACGTATTGCATGGAGCACTGGGTGTGGTGCAAAAACAATGAATACTGTTACCCTGAAAAGAAATTAAAAAAATAATAATAATAAAAAGAAGACATGCTCTAAGTGACAAAAAGAAGACATGCTCTAAGTGACAAAAATAAAGTGGAAATTAAAAAAAAATACTTATGGAATAATGAATACTTCCTTAATATGCTTTAGTGTGCAACCTTATCATGCGTTACATCCTGGTTTTACTTTGGTTTTATTATTTTTCATAGATCCAGTAAAACTTTATTTTGAGCACAGTAGTTCCACAGTTAAAAAATTCAAGTATTTTAATAAAACTTCCTCACTTGGCAATGATTTTTACTCCAAAAATTTTTCTAGGTCAATTAAGAAAACAAAAATCAACTTACCTTTTTGTTAGAAATTCCAAAAAACAATCCTGACTTTTCCACTAATTGTTGATCAGACCTTGAGAAGTATAATTGGAAACAAGGTTTTTTTTTCTTTTTTTTCTGTATACTACTTTCACACACTAATTTTTACTGACTGAAGTATTTTCTTGGCTAGGTTTCATTGGAACTAGGCAAGAGATTAAAGAGCTTGATTTTCTTTTCTTTTTTTTTTTCCTTCTTTACTCCCTTCTTCTCTGTTTTTCTCCTTCTTTCTTTCTTTCTTTCTTTCTTTCTTTCTTTCTTTCTTTCTTTCTTTCTTTCTTTCTTTCTTTCTTTCTTTCTTTTTTCATGAAGAGAAAATACACTGTTTTTTTCCCCTGGGTACATACCAACTCTAGATAAGCCTTGTGAGATTAAGAACTCAACAAAAGAAGATAAAAACATTGCTTCTCAGTTGTAGAGTTTCCACAAATGTGTTCAGTTCACCTAATAGCAGCTCAATAGCAGGGCCAGGGGAATATGGAGGAGAAATGAGATTTCATTCTGAGTTTTAGAGGGAGGAGGAGAGAATGTTTGTTCCATGTGTTCACTCTTTGGAAAGCAGAGGATGGTCTGTTTGTCATTAATATTAACATGAATTAGTGTTGCTTACTTCCCATCGGAGCCCTCATGATATAAAGATACAGTGGGCCAAACTTAGTCCCAAGAAAGATGGGTAAATATTTCAGAAGAGCTATAGACCTAGCATTTGAAAAATATAAACAGGGATGAAATAGCAAAGTCTGTAAGAAGAGGGAGACTTTTTTCACCTCTGCCAATGTACATTCAGTTGCGGTACACTTTATGTGGGAAACACAGTGAAAAAAATAATGAGTTGGATGGGTTTTCTGTATAAATGGAATTGATTTGCTGTTTTTTAAAAAAAATCATTAAATGAATGTTATATCATAATTGCATCTGTTTATAAAGTAGGATTTTGAAAATGAGTTTTTTCCTCCTTATACATTAGTTGGTTATATTAAATTCTATAATAAGGAGAACAGATTTTTAATGAAGCAGTCATTTAAAGACCCAATATCAAAGTAGTTTAAAACTATAGAAATGAGGATAAACAGTAACTCTCACAGTATATACTGTCATAATGATAGCTAACATTTATGGTTATAGTTACTAAGGATTAGCTATTTGTAATTTTGCAAAGCAACCTTATTAATGTCCTCACTTTACATTGAGGAAACTGAAGGTAACAGTGATTAATTTTCCCAAGATCTCATACTTAACTGGTGGATTTGGGACTTAACCAGACCACATAATCCTGCTTTCCTTTTACATAGTGTTGTTTTCTGAACTGGACAAATTTTTGTGAACTTTTTCTATGTTTTACTGTAAGATGTAGAACAGATGACTCCAGAAGACTGAATGCTCTGCTCTTGTGTTTGAAGCTGGTCACCTAATTTCTATAGTATGTGTAATATATCAAGGAGAAACTTGACTTGTCGAATGTATTTAGTAAATGCTGTTGGAGGATTATCATAAACTTAATTCTAGTGATGTCAGGATTGAGACTAATTGTATAGATTGTATAACTGCCTATTGAGGAATAGAACTCTCATTAGACTTTGTGAAATATGTTATGATTAGTGCTTTTTAAAAAGTGATTTTTCTAAAAGACCAAGAGTTAAGGTGGAACAGTTGATAGAAAGAATGGGTTATAAGTGTCCATAGGATATACTCTTGGGCTTTTTTGATTGTTAAGAGGCTCTGACCAGGAGGTTGATTACTTCAAATAGAGTGAAAATTTCTCTTCAGATGGATATCAACCTCTTGAATTTGTCTGCAAATTAAAAAAGCAAGGATATTTAGGAGTAGAAGATAATAAAGAACCTTGATAATGACTAATACTAGCTAATTTTCAAAGTTAACATTGTTGAGTGCTTACCCCATATCAGAAGCTAGTTAGACATTTTCTGTTAAATTTTAAAAATTCTTTTAACAACTCAGGAAATAGGTACTATATTTAATCCTTCTCTTATAGAAGACAAATTGAAGCATAAAAACTTTCCCATGGTCATACTTATTAAGAAGGAAGATCAGAGGTAGTTTCCATTTAGGGACAGCAGCATACTTTTCTGATCTTTCCCCAGGGCTATATTAACTCTCCTGCCTTTTGTTATAATTTAGTCCAAAGGGTTTGGGGTGTCTAGACATTCCACAGAACATCTTACTATGTCTTATTGGTCTACTACACTGATGGTATCATTGCAGTTGAACCAAATTAGCAAGTAAAGGTTAGTGTATTGGAAGGCTTGGTAGGCAGAGGAAGGGGAGGAACCCTGTAAAGATTCAAGCACCCATAACATTAGTGAAGTTTTTTGGAATCTAACAGACTGGGGCACGTTGCAACATTCCTTCCAAAGTAAAGGACAGATCACCTGCAGCTTGTCTTTCCCTAAGAAAAACTACAGTGTTTCATAAACTTCTTGATCATTTTAGGCTCCTGTAGCAAGGAGGCAGTAAACAAGAATGGAGTCCTCACATAGGCAGTGGTAAATGACCTTTTTCTTCAGGAAGAGGTAAGGTTGCTGCTAGACAATGTGGGAAGGGAATAATGTGTTTGGTATTAGGTGATCCATTTGGATATCTTTTTGCTCCCATACCCCTCAGCCATAGCTTGAGGAAAGCATGGTAACTAGAAATCCAGACCCACATAGATGAAGGTCTGAGTCCTTCTACCATGCAGTCTTCCTACTCCATGCTCTCAGTGTCTCAATGAAAATGACAAGGGGATTGTGGAAGAAAAATGTGATTTCATTCTAAATTTTAGAGGCAAGAGAACAGACTCTTTGTTCTGTGTGTCCATTTTTTGGAAAGCAGGGGATTGTCTGTAACTAGATTAGCATAAATTAGAGCTACTAGCCATGGATGAGGGGAATCTAGAAAGGGAGATGGAGAGGGAGATGCTGATTAATAGTTACAACTTTGAGTGTTGTAATGGTGGGGGCTGTAGGTGATTCCACTAAAACATTTCTCTGGTAAGTTTTCTCAGAAAATAAAACCAGTCAGAACATGGTGGAGGGCCCCCTGGGTGGCTTAGTTAGTTAAGTGTCTGCCTTCAGTTTCGGTCATAATTCCAGGGTCCTGGGATTGAGTCCCACACTGGGCTCCTTTCTTAGTGGGGAGCCTGCTTCTCCCTCTACCTATTGCTTCCAAGCTTATGCTCTCTCGCTCTCTCTCTGACAGATAAATAAATAATTTATTTTTTTTAAAGAACGTGGTGGAGGGGCACCTGAGTGGCTCAGTTGGTTAAGCAACTGCCTTCAGCTTAAGTCATAATCCCAGGGCACTGGGATTGAGTTCCACATGGGGCTTCCCCTGCTCTGTGGGGAACCTGATTCTCCCTCTTCCTCTGCCTGCCACTCCCCTTGCTTGAGCTAGGGTGCTCTCTCTCTCTCTCTCTCTCATTCTGACAAATAAATAAATAAAATCTTTAAAAAAATTAAAAAAGAACATGGTGGAAACTCCTTCCAAATGGGGTGAATTTACAATAAGAGAGAATCAATCTGAAGAGTACAGTGGTTGAGTGTAGTGGATTCTGTTGTTTTCTACCCAGATTTCCAAGCTGATGGTTCACAACTCTGTCATTCCTCACTGAAAATTTCACCCAGCCCCAGGGGACTACTTAGTCCAAGGCTATTGTACAGAAGATTTGGTTTGTTTCTACTTCATAATGTTTGAGCCTCAGCTAGGAAGACTTGAATTCTGGGAATGATTCCGTGGCTGGGGTCTGGGGAGATTTGGAGGCATCTACTCTCCTATGTCTGGAAGTTGATGCTAGTTGTTGGCTGAGATCTTAGATGTACTATCAGCTGGAAAATCTACACTGTGGCTTTTTCATTTGATCTCTCGAATTTCTCTAGTTTGAACTTCACAGCTGGGTAAATGGTTTCAGGAGTTACTATCCCAAGAGAATGAGGAAGTGCTTGGCATTTTATGATCTAGTTTTAAAAGTTGCATACCATCAATTCTGCTGTACTGTAATGGTCAAGAAGGTCACAAAAGTCTTCTCTGCTTCAAGGGAGAAAGGGTACAGACTCCACCAATTGATGAGCGTTATTGTTGATGTCACATGTAAAAAGACCATGGAGGATGTGAGATACTGTAGCTATCTGAGAAATACAATCTGCCATTTTAGGGAAAAGACTAACTACATCTCTTGTCTGTGCATTCTGCCTTTTCCAGCATATCCATGGTATATTAATTTTCTTAAAACAGTGTCTTAAACGAAGCAGTTTCTTGAAAAACAAAAACTGAACAGAACGTGAAACTATCAAAGTCACCTTGCTGCTTATTGAATGAGGTCCAAATTCTTTATGTTACCATTCAAAAGCCTCCAAAATTTGACATAATCCCTTTTGTTCCTTACTTCCTACTACTTTCAGGCATATACTGTAGCTTATGACTGACTTATATACATAATTTTACCATTGCCAGAATGTGTGCTGAGCTGTTCACTTCCATACCTTTGTACATGCTTTTTCCTAATCTGAGAATTCTGCTAGAGAGGTATCATCAGTGTTTGCCCTAATAAAGTTTGCCCTAATCAAGACCTTTCCTTCATGCCCAAACCAGCAGTGATTATGTCTTTCTTTTATAGGACTACTATAACATTGGTTAATACAAATCATGTGTCATTATCACACTGTGCTAAACTGCATGTTGTTTTGGGAGGGGGCAGTGCTTTATTGTGATTTGGTTTGATAGTTAATGTTATTGCCAGTGTAAAAAGGGTGTCCTTTCTCAGCAAAATTCAGAGGAGAGACCATACCATTCTCTAACCTTATTGCTTCTGTGAACTATTTATTTATCACAATATAACTATATGTAAAAAACCTAAGTGCTTTGTGTTGTCTTTATTTCTTCCAGATTTAAAATATTCAAAAGGTTAGCTCATCTCTTATTGGGTTTCCAGCATACCCAGAGTGTTACTATGGAGACATGAAAGCTATTTGATAATGTTGATGAGCCACAGAGTAACTATTATGAAGTAAAGTCAAATGGAATAAGTGACATTTTAATTTCCAGGGAATAATTTTCAAATGTATTATACACATATATGTATATAAACATTTTTTCAATTTCATAAAATTTGTTGAGGAAAATGAATTTCAATAGTTTGGTATTTTTATAGCTTTAATTTTGCTAGTATGCTTTGTGATTCTCTAAGAAGGATCTGTAGTTAGGCAGCATTATCTAAATTTGTGTAGTGTACCTCTATGAGATTATGGGCCCAGAACTCTCTCCAGGAATTACTCCTTACATGTAAAGAAGTGGCCATGTTACAGTGTGACTCTGCCTTTTGTTGCTTTGTCTAAGGGAGAACTTGATTCAGGAGGGCTGTGAGTATTTGTTCCAGGATTTCTGGAAGAGAATGGAGCCAATCTTGCTTGGGTTCCTGGACTTCAGGTAAATTATAACTCTTTGTAGCCTTCCCTCCCACCATGTAGAAGTGAAAGGAGACTGGATTTTACTAAGGAAGAGAAGAATTAAGCAGGAAGGAGGAAAAGAGAATATGTCCTAAGAGCATTTGTGTCCTTAGATCTAGCTGCTTCTGAATCCAGTCACATTCCTGACCTTAGGTTCCATGTGACATTTTGTATTCCTTATAAGCATTCTCTACTTTCCCTAGTCTAATTATTTTTCTTTCCCCACTTAGACAATCAAAAGTACAGTTAACCCTTCAAAAGTAGGGATTTAAACTTCATGGGCTTACTTATACAATACAGTACTATAAATGTATTTTCTCTTCCTTATGATTTTAATAACATTTTCCTTTTTCCAGCTTACTTTACTATGAGAGTATAGTAAATCATATACTGTACAAAATATGTGTTAGAAGCGATGCTAGATTCCACATCTCATTATATCTTGGTCTCAGAGAGAAACTAGTTCATTTTGAAGACTAAACAATTGTGCTATTTATTTTGTGTTCATCTTTCAAGTTGTTGTGGTATATATTATGAGAAGGAATACATGTATTCATTTACTACCTTGCCAGAGATCTTGAAATATGGGCAGACCTCACATTGGGAGATGAGAGAGTGATCTGCCTGCTTAATTCTCCAACAGCCACCAAGAAGTATACAGATTATTGCCCAAATGATCAGTAATTTTATGTCTGGAATGGTGCCTAAAATGTCATGGTCCAAGATGATAAACTCATTCATGTTCCTGATGTATCACTAGTTTTCTTATTACTAATGCCATTTTCAAAACGTGCAGATATTCTATTCCTTCCAACAAATCAGATTTCAAAAACAAAAGAATAGTGAAGACAAAAAAAGAGAGTGGGGAGAGACAGTTTATATCCTGTAGTGAAGTTAGGTTATATTTTATTTTTGAATTTTAAATGGGATCCTAAGTGCCTTTGTACCAACATATAAAATAATCTGCTCTTTTGTGATTGACTAATTAATATCACACAGTGGTAATGGTCAGGAAGACAAAGACACCCTTAGAAATAGGACCTGTTAACCTCGATCCAAAGGATGCTGGCTTTGCTCGAAAACAATGGTTAGAGAATGATTACTGGAGAAATGCCTCCTAGTCTTGAGCCAATGCAGATCTGGACAGGGATATATAAAGACATTATTAATTTGGATGAAAGTTTTGTTTTTGCCAGTATATCTTTTATTTGGCTCCAGATGAGAGGATTGTTCAGAGCTTTTCAAAAGACCTTTAGTATGCTATTTATTAGAGAAACATTCATTTAATCAAATAACACTCACTTTATAGAGGAAGAAATATTCCTCTGCTTTGAGGGCCATAGGTCGTACATTGGAGTATGGCTTTGGTCACTGACAGTGCTGACATGATGGGGATTTTTTTTCTCCTTCCCTTATGAGGATTCTTTTTTGTAACCTCTGGCTGCATTAGAAACTTCACTGCTTAACAGAAACAATTGTTCTTTGTTCTTGTAGCCAAATGAAAGCTCTTGTTTTTCAGTCCAGTTCTGCTGGCAGGTTAGATGCAATCAGGGGTGTCATCAAGAGGAGATGAGAATATGCAGAATACAACCACTTGTTGTTTTTGGAGGCAAAATGCCCACTTTTTTGGCATAGTCAAGGCTAAGCACATGTGAGAGCAAAGAAGGCTCAACTATGGATCTTTCAATATGATGGTTAATGCTTTGCACAAATTCAAAGTGATGGTTGAAAGCATCAACATTTCTGACCACTTTCTTAAGATAGACACTTATTTAGGCAGACTTAGACATTTCTACATGTCTTGGAAACTCTGAACTCAAATATGATGCATTAAATACATCCATAAAGCCAACATCTTAGTTGGCATTATATATTTGTTCAAGAATCTTTTTAACTTGATGTCTTCAGTAAAAAAAAAAAAAATCCTATATTAAAATTATTTGGGGGAGGAAAAGGGGTTGAAAGCATGTAGAGAAGTCTCATTTGTTGCAGGTTTTAGGATTTGTAATAAGGTTGCACATAGGTCTAGGTCTTTCCCTCTCCATAAACACTTCATTTTTCATCATACTGATTTTCTTGCTGTTAAAATAGCTCTCTGGTTCTGTGGTCATTATTCATGAATTATCGCCATTAAAATGCAGTGGTTCCTTCTTTCTTGTGATAGGCAAAGTCTAGGGTATTGGGAAGATTCATACTTGTGTTTGTAATTCTTGATTGTACCTCAGAACAGAAAAATTAAGAGAGAAGCTAAAATCTGACTCGGGAAAGTATCATCATGAACAAAACATATAGTTAGAAGCTGTATCACTAGTGTCTTCAAAGATATGCGGGTGGTGCAAATGCAGAGAGAAGACAGGGACTGAATCAGCTAACGTTCTAGAATGTAAGCAGTCAAGGGAACCCTTAGAGAGAAGGGTAAGTCATTGAGGAATGGAAGAAGAACTTTGAAGGAAACGGACATGGCCATCCTCCTTAAAGTTAGCAGTGTTTGAGATCTAGGAAGAGATTCTTATGAGAACTGAGGGAGAGAGGAATCTCAGGGGAATTGTTAGGCAAAAGAATACTCTCAAGCAGAAAAATTTAAAAAGCATACATTTAGCCATTTGGAGTTTTAAAAAAAGGAACATTTAATTCTTTATTTTGAAAGGATAGATTTTACTTTTAATGAGAAGTCTGCATTTCATCTTAAAGGAAGAACGCATCTTCAACTTAATTATTCTCCACAGAAAAAGCCTCTTTCTGTTTGTCTTTTGTATGCTTCGTATACACTAAACACACATGTTTCAGTACAGTCCTGTCTGGCAAGACATACATATACATATGTGTAGATGATGTTATGTGTGCTTCCAGGGACTTTTTAAATCTTAGGTCATGGTTATAATAAATAATATTAAGTTAGATCGAACCAAAATTCAGTGGTCCCCAAAGTACTTCTCAGAAAGCACAGATTGATGATATATATAGTAGAGTCAGTATTTACAAATCTTCTAGAAAATAATAGCTTCAAGAATCAGATGTCAGTGCCTATCATGCCATTTTAATCTGTTAAATTGGTCCAGTGATACTTGTTTTATAGGCTTGTTATGAGGATTAATTGAAATACTGCATATGAAAGTGCTTTTAGGAGGATTAGATTCCTATGCAAATGCATAGCACAAATAAAAGTTGTGTATAAGGATATTATGATATGTCAAAATCTCTGGGAAAGCATATATATAGTAGTTATTCTAAACTTCAGGTCAAGAACTGGAAAGATGTGTTCCAGGATCTGGCAGATGTTCTTAGATCAAATGATGTTTTTGTGAAAATTTATGTAAAATGTTAAGCTGATGGAGGATTAAACATGAAAGGATAGTATAGTGGTTTTGCTTTTGGTTAAAAAGAACCATTTATTCAAGATTGTATGTTATTTTAGTCATGTGTTTTAGATCTGGTAATGGATGTAAAGGGAGTTTCAGAAGAGGCTACTATTTACATTTTGAATGTTTATCCTGGATTCTATTAGGATCTCAGACATTTTATAATGAAAGTACAAACAGTATATGGTAAACTACAAATAAGACGTTGAAAAAATTATACTCAAGAAAAAATTAAATAAAAAGTAGAAACCAAAGGAGATAATAAATGAATATAGTTAGGGCTTATAGAGTTGTTATGGCTATGCCAAAATTGTTACATAGTTTTTTCAACAAATAAAATGTAATGAATCTTTTTTAATAGAAAATATGAAAACATAGAAAACTATATAAAATGAAAAATAAAAATCTCCCATAATTTTTCCAGCCAGAGGTAACTATTAACATTTTGATATGTATCATTTCAGCAATTTTGCTCTTTATTAATACAAACCTAACTTTTATATATACAAATTTGGGCTCATATTTCACATACTGTTTTCTTTGCACTAGAATATATTTGACCATTTTCCATTCCCTTGAAAATTCTTTGAGAAATGATTTTTTTTTGCCTGCATAACCATTACGTAGATAACCATATTTTACTCAACCAGTATCCTGATACTGAAAATATATTTTTTTCTCTAAGATTTTGCTATTATAAATGGCCCTTAACAATACTGGCATATAAATCTTTATGTCAAACCTTAATAATTTACTGGAAAAAATTTCTGAAGACAGTAGACATTTTTACTGTGTTACAGGTCACAACTAATTTTAAGGCCATGATGTCCAATTGCATAAATTTAAATATAGGTTCTTCAGCTTCATGTCTCTGATTTTAAATAAGTTACTTGACATTTTTGTGCTTCAGTTTTTTGATCTGAAAATTAGGGATTATAATAATACTTCCCTTATATGTTTGCTGTGAGGATTGCATTTGATTAATTAAGAGTGCTAAATACTGTTTGTGGCAATTAATGTATGTTAGCAGTTATTATAATTATTATATTTCCAAATTGCCTGTTAGAAATGTTGTGTCACTTGTAAACACTTATCATTGATTTTGTAGCACACATTTTAAAAATTCTTTTTTTTTTGTTATTGAAGCATAGTTGACATACAATATTATATTAGTTTCGTTTATAACATAGTGATTTGACATTTATATACATTATAAAATCATCACCATGATGTCTAGTTACAACTTGTCATCATACAAAGTTATTATAATATTTTTGGCTATATTCCCTATGCTGTGGTTTACATCCTTGTGACTCACATATTTCATAAATGGAAGTTTGTATCTCTTAATCCTTCTCACCTATTTGGCCCCTCTCTGGTAACCACTAATTCTCTGTATTTATGAATTTGTTTCTGTTTTGTTTTGTTTGTTCATTTGTTTTATTTTTAAGATTCCTCATGTAAGTGAAATCATGTGGTATTTATCTATTTGTCTGATTTATTTCAGCACAGTGCCTTCTAGGTCCATCCACGTTGTCATGAATGGCAAAGATTTAATTCTTTATATGGCTGAATAATACTCCACTGTTTTGTGTGTGTGTGTGTGTGTGTGTGTGTATAACACCTTTTTCTTAAATTAAGTTTTTAAATTTTAATTCTAGTACAGTTAATATACAATGTTATATTAGTTTCAGGTGTACAATATAGTGATTTAACAATTCTATACTTCACCCAGGGCTCATCACAAGTGTGCTCGTTAATCCCCATCACCTATTTAATCTATCCCCCACCCACCTCCTCTCTGGTAACCATTAGTTTGTTTTCTATAGTTCTTGGTTTGTCTCTCTCTTTCCCATTCCTTTTTTTTTTAACTTAAAATTTTCCCCTTAAATTCCACATAGGTGAAATCATATGGTATGCATCTTTCTCTGATTGACTTATTTCACTTAGCATTATAAGTGTCTGGTTCCATCCATGTCATTGCAAACAGCAAGACTTCATTCTTTTTTATGGCTGAATAAATGTTTCAGTGTGTCTGTGTAAATTATATTTATATATATAATGTATTTATATATATTATACATATAAAATATATATTATATACACATATAATATATACACACCACATCTTTATCCATTCATCTATCATTGCACACTTAGGGTTTTTTTAAATTTATTTATTAGACGCAGAGAGAGAGATCACAAGTAGGCAGAGAGGCAGGCAGAGAGAGAGAGAAGCAAGCTCCCCACTGAGCAGAGAGCCTGATGTGGGGCTCGATCCCAGGACCCTGAGATCATGACCTGAGCTGAAGGCAGAGGCTTGACCCACTGAACCACCCAGGTGCCCCATTTAGGTTGTTTCCATATCTTGGCTATTATAAATAATGTTTCAGTGAACATAGGGGTGCCTGTATCTTTTCAAATTAATATCTTTCTTTTCTTCAGATGAATAACCAGTAGAGATGCTAGATCATATGGTAGTTCTATTTTTAATTTTTTCAAGGAAACTTCATACTGTTTTCTATAGAGGCTGCACAAATTTACATTAGCACAAGAATTCCCTTTTCTCCACATCCTTGCCAATGCTTGTTATTTCTTATTTATTTTTATTATTTTTTGATATTAGATATTAGATTGATTAGTGATGTTGAACATCTTTTCATGTGTCTGTTGGCCATCTGTAGGTCTTCTTTGGAAAAAATCTCTATTCATGCCCTCTTGCCCATTTTTTAATTGTAGTGTTTGTTTTCTTGGTGTTGAGTTGTAGGAGTTCTTTATATATGTTGAATATTAACTCCTTATTGGATATATCATTTGCAAATATCTTCTCTCATTCAGTAGATTGCCTTTTCATTTTGTTGACAGTTTCCTTTGGTGTATAAAAGCTTTATCTTAAAAAAATTCTTAATGCAGTATTTAAAAATTCTTAATATAGTCAATGTGTTAATATTTTTCATATATGTTATACATTTTGTTTTTCATCTGCATTTTAACTTTTTTATATATTTATGAGTCAAGTCTGTCATTATAGTCACAGATGAATGCTTGTCTACAAGCATCCAAGAATCCAAGAAATACACAATGCAGTTGACATTTCTTTGTGAAATTTAAGGATCTGAGACAAGGCTCAACATATATTTATTTGTCCATGAGGTGGAGAAAGTCACTGCATCATGACCTGTGAGCAGGGCAAGGATATTTCTTAAGAAATATTTATGAATGTGTTTCAGAATTTTAATGAAGTTTTTTTTTAAATTTTTTTATTTTTTCAGCATAACAGTATTCATTATTTTTGCACCACACCCAGTGCTCCATGCAATCCGTGCCCTCTACAATACCCACCACCTGGTGCCCCCAACCTCCCACCCCCCACCCCTTCAAAATTCTCAGATCGTTTTTCAGAGTCCATAGTCTCTCATGGTTCACCTCCCCTTCCAATTTCCCTCAACTCCCTTCTCCTCTCCATCTCCCCTTGTCCTCCATGCTATTTGTTATGATGAAGCTATTTTTTAATACAGGTGGGACCAGTATTGCTCACATGCAACTCTGTGGAGGTCTTACTCTCATTCTTATTGGCTTTCATGTTGATGTTCCCCCTGTGCAGCTTGTAGGGCTCAGGTTGCTTATGGTTCTTCAGCTGCCACCTTGTCCTCTATGTGCCCAAAGCTGTAGTTCTTATTTATTTATTTATTTATTTATTTTAGAGAGAGAGAGAGGACATAGGAGTGGAGGAGGACAGAAGGAGAGGGAGAGAGAATGCCAAGTGGACTCCAGTGTGCAGTGGAGGCGGGGCTCCATCCTAGGACCTTGAGATCATGACCTGAGCAGAAAGGAAAAGTCAGGGGCTTAACTGACTAAGCCACCCAGGCACCCCCCCCCGCCCCCAAGAGTGGTAGTTTTTAATTATTGACATTCCAGCACCTTCCCATACTGCTCAAAGAGTGAGCAGATCTGGTTTGTGGCCTCCTTGGTCAGGTTTCCAATGAATAGCTTCATCTTCTGGACAGGGTCCATAGGGAACTCAGCAGGGGCTCTTCCTTGTGGTACAGACATTTCTGACAAAACGCTAAAATGGTTGCAGCAGTGACTCTGGGTAGAAGCTGCTATCATTTTAGATGTGCAAGTAATCAGGTCAACCTGGATTTAGATTACACTATGACATCATATCAATGCAAGAATCAGTGCCTAAAGCTGGACCAGTTAGGTCATTCCTTTGTACCAACATTGGGCCCGTTATAGGGGAAAAATTGGATATTTTCTTACTGATATTTGGACTTGTCTGTACTTTAGTCTTCTGTTGGAAAGATTGAAAGGAGCAGTTTTTTTAAATTATTGAAAACCTAGAATTTTAGCCTTAATAAGGCTTATAGTCTGTTGTCTTGGAATTTACTCCTTTCTTTTTATAAACAAATATCTTTCATCATTATGAAATTTTAATTATTAATATTTTAAGAAAATGTTTTTTTTTTCCCAACTTGGAACTTGGAAAACTAATCATTTGAAAAGAACTTATGACAGAATAAATTTGTCTCTTTTCAAGTTGATTGAAAGAAAGAAATTAGTGTGCTGGCATAGAAGAACTTGAGGTTTTCTAGAAAATACAGAAAAGAGCCATAGCCTTAAAAAAATGTGTGTGTGTGTGTGTGTGTGTGTGTGTGTGTGTGTATTTTGTGGGAATATGGTTGGGAAATACGTTGGATAACACCTCTAATTTCCTTCCAGTGTTAAAATTTTAATTTTACAATGACCTTAAGCCTTACAGTTGACTCAAATAACTTTAATTACTTTGAGATATTTCCTCATTCTAAAATGGAGATATTGAATGGTTAATCTGCCTCAGTTTGTTGGAAACAGGGAAGATAATACATGCGTAATCTTAGAAAATGATAAAGATGTAAATAACAATGCTTTTGTTTCCATTACTCTCTTTGCACTTATGACTCACACAGGTTTACATGTATTTAAAGTAGTCACCTCCTGTTATGAATAAGTAATATAAAAATCCTCATATTCTTCTCAAAGTGACTTGATTTATAGTGGATTATTCCTGGAAATTATACATGCTGATGAAATTTCAGTGTGTGCTCACTTGTAAGCACTAACCTTAAGTAAACTTGTTTTTCACTACCTGGTAAATGTTTCTGAACAGATTATTGAACTACCAACAGCTGGACTTGCTGACAATAACTAAGAACTTCCAAGCTTGTTATGTATTCAAATATATAGCACTTGGCACCTTAAGAACTGCTAATTATGCCCAGATTCTAATCTTAATTTTCCAGTTTATTATGATTTCTTCATTACGTCCCAACAGTCTGAGTAAGCAGCTTATCTCCCAATATTTCCACTTGCCTAACAAATGTTATCTTTAAACAGATGTTGGCACTTCCTGGAATGGAGCCATTCCCGTTTGAAAAGAAGAAATGATAATTTACTTAATCTTGTGTTAAGCTTTAGAGGAAAGTATTGCATCATTCTGTCCAAATCCATCCCCTCTTCACCCACTCTCAGTGAAAATAAAAACAAAGTCGAGGTAGCTCTGAGTTTATTTCTTCCTGTTATTTTTCTCCTTCCTGTCTCTTAATGTCGCCCTCCCTCTTTCTTCTTAAAATAGTGTTTTTGTAGTTTAAACTGATTGAAGAATTCAATTCATAATTTAAAATCTGATTCAAAAGCTGGAAAATTATACTGCAATACTCTTCTCTGCAAGTGTATATAGTCAATGACAAAGATGAAATAAGCAATTGCATAAAATAATCTAAAATTAGTTGAGTTTATAGTTTCCTTAACACCTCCATGATTTATGTAGAGTGGGAAATCCATGAAAGATACAGAAAACTAAGAAAATTTTCTATGAATTCTGAGAATTTTGCAAACTGTATGGGCTTTCCATTTAATGTTATAGGAGAAAACAAATATGACCCTAAAGATTTACCTAACTGCTTCATTCATGGGTAGAAAAAAACTGATAGATCCAACGATTTACTTAAGGATATGCAAACTGGCTGTTGACAGATCTACAAGGGAAAACACATTTTTTTTCCAACTGCTTAAAATTTTTATTTCAAAATTGATAAGTTAAGAGAATTCATAACAATCTTTATCCCAGTTCCTAGGAAGGTTTCCAATACATGGTATATGTTCATTATATATTTGCTTTTAAGCAAATGCTTCTCTTTTACTGACAGCTTTCTCTTTATGAAGCACTATTGAATCACAGGTATAGATGGTTCAGGTGCGATTACTATCTAGGTTCAAATTCTGGCTCCTTCACTCAACAGCTATGTTATCTTGGGCAAACGAACTAAATATTCTGTGCTTCCATTTCCCAAATTTCTGCAAAATGAGGATAATAATAATATATGCCTCATAGATTTTTATGAAGAGTAAATTAAAGTACTTAGAATGATGGTTGGCTAACACATAGTAAAACTCAAAAATGGGAGTTATTTTTCTTGATTTATGAATCAATAAAACACATTTTTATAAGACTGAAGGTGTAATTTTCCTTTAACTAATGTCATGAATAGGAGTTCCAGTTGCTCCACATCCACACTAGCACTTAGTTTTATCATTTTTTTTAAAGCTATTCTAGTGAAAGTTAATGGTGTCTTATTGTGGTTTGAACTGGCATTTCTGTAAGGACTAATTATATTGAGCAACATTTCATGTTTTTCTTTTCTTTTTGTATATCTTTTTTTGGTGAATTCTTTTTGAAAGTTTTTGCCCATCTCTATATATTTTTTGTCTTTAATAAGTACTAAAAGTTTTTCTTTTCATTTTTATTGAGAAATAATTTACATACATCACTGTATAAGTTTAAGGTGTATAGTGTCATTATTTAATTTACATATATTATGAAATGCCTACCATAAATAGGCTCAACAAACATCCATCTTCTCACATCATCTTCTCCTTTCTTTCAATAAGAAGCAAGGAAGAAAAAAGAAAAAAAGAAAGAAAATCTTGTGATGAGAACTCTTAGGACTTATTCTTTTAACAACTTTCTATATATCCTACAGTGGTGTTAGTTGTAGTCATCATGTTGACACATTACACTAATAGTACTTGTTTATCTTTTAAGTGGAAGTTTGTATCTTTGACCACCTTCCTCCAGTTCCCCTATCTCACCCTCTGCCTCTGGCAACCACAAGTCTGATCCCTTTTTTGATAATTTTTTTTTTAAGATGCCACATATAAATGAGATCATATGGCATTTACATTTCTACCTGACTTATTTCACTTAGCATATTTCTATCAAGGTCCATCCATGTTTATCACAAATGGTAGTTTTTCCTCATTTTTATGACTGAATAATGTTCCATTGCATATGTGTGGATGTGTTTCCTGATGTATATGTATCTCAACTTCTTCATTCAGTCATCCATTTATGTACACTTAGGTTGTTTCCATGTCTTGGTTATTTTAAATAATGCTGTTAAGAACACAAGGTGCAGATATCTTTTTTGTTAGAGTTTTCATTTCTTTTGGATATATTCCCAGAAGTGGAATTACTGGATAATACAGTAGTTCTACTTTTAAGTTTTTGAAGATCCTCTGTATTGTTTTCTATAGTGGCTATATCAAGTCACTGTCCCCTCGACAATGCAGAAGGATTCCCCCTTTCTCCTCATCTACACCATTTAGATGATCACATGATTTTTTTTATTCTATTAATGTGATGTATCACATTGATTGATTATCATGTGTTGAACCATCTTTGCATTCTATGGATATATCCCATGTGATTATGGTGAGTGATCCTTGTAATGTGTTACCGAATTCAGTTTGCTGGTATTTTATTGAGAATTTTTGTATCTTTTTATAAGACATATTGGCCTGTAGTTTTCTTTTCTAGTGGTGTCCTTCTCTAGTTATGGTAACGGAATAATACCAGTCTCATAAAATGAGTTTGGGAGTGTTTCCTCTGTTCTGATATTTTGAAGGAGTTTGAGAAGGATTGGTGTTAATTCTTCATTAAATATTTGGTAAAATTTACTGGTGAAGTCATCTAGTGCAGGGTTTTTCTTTGTTGAAAGATTTTTGATTACTGATTCAGTCTGAGCCACCCAGATGCCCCTCTATTTAGATTTTCTATTTCTTCCTGATTTGGTCTTGTCAAGTTGTAGGTTTCTAAGAATTTTTTCATTTTTTCTAGGTTGTCAGTTTATTGGCATATAGTTGCTTCTATTAAAATCCTTTGAATTCCTATGGTATCAGTTGTGATTTCTCCTTTTTCATTTATAATTTTGTTAATTGTGGTCCTTTCTCTTTTTACGTTATTTAGTGTAGCTAAGGGTTTGTCAATTTTGTTTATCTTTTAAAAGAAAAACTCTTAGTTTGGTTAATCTTTTCTCTCTTTTCCCCCCTCTTTTATTTATTTATGCTCTAATCTTTATAATTTACTTTACTTTGCTAATTTTGGGTTCAGTTTGGTCTTCTTTTTCTCATTAGTTATGTCATAGAGTTAGGTTGTTTATTTGGGATCTTTCTTGCTTCTTAATGTAAGCACTTGATGCTGTGAACTTGCTGCTTAAAACTGCTTTTGCTGCATCACACAAATTCTGGTATGTTGTGTTTTATTTTTGTTTGTCTCAAGCAACTTTTTAGTTTCCTTTTTAATTTCTTCTTGGATCCATTGGGTGGTTCAGTAGAGTGTTGTTTACTTTAATATGTTTATGAATTTTCTAGTTTTCCTTTTTTAAAAAATATTTTATTTATTTATTTGACAGAGGTCACAAGTAGGCAGAGAGGCAGGCAGAGAGAGAGAGAAAGGAGGAAGCAGGCTCCTCGTGAAGCAGAGAGCCCAACGTGGGGCTCGATCCCAGGACCCTGGGATCATGATCTGAGCTGAAGGCAGAGGCTTTAACCCACTGAGCCACCCAGGTGCCCCCTCTAGTTTTCCTTTTGTTACTGATTTTGGATTCATGTCATTGTGGTCAGGGAAGATACTTGGTATGATTTCAGTCTTCTCGAATTTGCTTAGATTTGTTTTCTTACCTAACTTATTGTTGATTCTAGAAAATGCTCGATTTGTGTTTGAGACAAATGTATATTCTTCTGTTGTTGGATGGAATGTTTTGTATATGTCTGTTATGTCCATTTAGATTATAGGGCTGTTCAAATATTTTGTATTCTTATTGATTCCCTGTCTGGATAATAGATCCATTACTGAGAGCGAGGTATTAGGTTCTCCAACTACTATTGTATTACTTTTATTTCTCCTTTTAGTTCTATTAGTTTTTGCTTTATATATTTAGGTGTTACACTATTGTGCATATAGATATTTGCAATTGTTTTATCTTCTTGATGGACTGGTCCCCTTATTGTTACATAATGAGCTTCTTTGTATCTTTTTACCATTTTTATTTTAAATTTTATTTTGTCTGATACAAGTGTAGCTACCACTGCTTTTTTGGGGTTTACCATTTGCTTAAAATACCTTTTTCCTTCCCTTCACTCTCATTCTATATGTCTTTAAGGCTAAAATGAGTCTCTTGTAGGCAGCCTATTGTTTGATCTCATTTTTTAATCCATTCAGCCATTCTCTGTCTTTAATTAGAGAATTTAATATTTAATTTATTTATTTTATTCAACAAATGTTTATTGTGTGCACAAAGAAGGAAAAGTGATGCACAAGGGGTGAGGGAGGAGGGAAGGTAGGAAATAAGGACAAAATGAGTCATGTATGGCCCTACACCTTAAGAGGTTTGGATTTAAAGTAATTATTGATGGGGGAAGTACTTACTATTGCATTTTGTTAATTATTCTCTGGTTATTTTGTAGCTCCATTGTTCCTTCTTTTGGGTTTTGATGTTTTTTGGTTTTTGATGTTTTGATGTTTTTTGGTATCAGTATACTATAACTTCTTTATCGTGTTCTTTTGTGTAATTACTGTAAGATTATCAGTTATAGTTACCATGAGGCTTACCTAAAATATCTTAAGTTTATAACACCCTGTTTTAAACTGAAGCAAGTTGGTTTTATTAGAATTAGTAAACTTTACACTTTTATTTTAGGTTACTGCTGTTAAAATTTACATGTTTCTAATATTGTGTGACTAGTAGCAGATTATTGTAGTTATCATTATTTTTACTATTTTTTAGAGTTTCAAGTGGATTACTATTTTGCAGAATCTAACTATGACTATATATTTGCCATTACCAGTGAGATATATGCTAACTTTTTGTATTTTTATGATGTTAATTAACATTATTTTACTTCCTTTAACATTTCTTATAAGGCAAGTATAGTGGTAATGAACTCTCTCAGCTTTTGTTTGCTTGGGAGAGTCTTTATCCCTAATTTCAGTTCTGAAGGACAGCTTTGCCAGGTATAGAATTCTTGATGGACAGTTACTTTCATTCAGTATTTTGAATATGTCATCCCTTTTTTTCTTGGTCTGAAAAGTTTCTGTTGAGAAATCTACTTTAGCTATGGAGGTTCTCTTGTATGTAACTTCTGTCTTTCTTCTTTCAGGCCTTAAAATTCTCCCTTTTCCTGATTTTTGACAATATAAGTATATATCTTGGTGTACCCTTATTCACGTTTAACCTCTTTGGCATCTTTTGGGCCTCATGAATCTGGATATCCATTTCTTTTCAGGTTTGGGAAGTTTTCAGCCATTATTGCTATTTTTGTGTCATATATACATTCCATAGCCTTTCTTTACCCCTTTTCATTCTTTATTCTCTTTACTCCTCTGACTGGGTAATTTCCAATGTCCTATCATCCAGGTCACTGATTCTTTTTTCAACATGATTGAGTCTATTTTTGAAACTCTCTGTTGAATTCTTCAGTTATTGTATTTTTCAGCAGTTACTGTATTTTTCACCTATAAGATTTCTTTCTTTCTTGATGGTTGCTTGTTCCTTGTTGACCTTCTCATTTTGTTCATGCATTGTTTTCCTAATTTGTTTGGTTGTCTATCTGTGTCTTCTTATAGTTCACTAAACTTTCTTAAGAGAATTTATCATTCTAAATTTTTTGACAGTTCATAGAGCTCCATTTTTTTTAAGGTCATATTGGAGTTTTATCAGTTGTTTCCTTTGGTGATGTCATATTTACCTGATTTTTCATGATCCCTAATCCTTACATTGGTATCTGTGAATTTGAGTAATTGGGATCCTTTTTTAGACTTTATAAATTTGCTTTGGCAGAGATAGTTTTTCACCAGTCAGCTCAATTTGGGTTTCTGGGTGTGGCTGCTAGTAATGTCCTTGGGCTCATGGGGCCTGCTATTATGGTCTATTTTGGGGGTGAGGCAGCTGTTCAAGTTCTCAGGTTAGGGATGGGGGTTGTGTCTATCACTGAGAACAGTTGGATAGGATTGCTGGCTTGTTTCCCTGCCCATGTGAGACTGTAAGATGGGCTTCCCAGTTGCTAGGATTCTCTGGTAAACCTTACTAGACGTTAGGGACTGGGTACTATACTCACTAGTAGATGGGGGTATGAATTAGCTTCCCTGCTCTGGCTGGGAAGCAGGGTGGGATCCAGAGCCTATACAGCTCATTGCTTGGGCACCTGAATCAGTCCAGTGTGTGTACTGAATTTCCTGGTCATGTGAGGCCACCAGTTTTGCTCTGCAGATTCGGGAAGCCATGAGCTATGCTCTCTATCCAAGTACCAGTGAACATAAGACTACTGAATGGGCTGTTTTTTCCCATGTGTTTTAGTTCCCTTGGTTTAACAGGCTGAAGGTTATATTTTGCAGTGAGCAAGGCTATGAATTAAATTCCCTGCCTGAGTTGTGAGAGAAGCAGCTCTAAAGTCAATAAAGTTCTTTGTTGTCTTAACTCAAACCAACCTGTACCCCAAGTTACCTGATGAAACAGGGTCACTTACTTTGCTTTGCAGAAATTATCTCCTGCTTTTCAGGTCAGATGGGGTTAGAAGACTCTACAGTGAGTGGGGATGTGTTTCAGCTCCCTTGCCTGCATGGAGGGGAGAGAGGCTCCTTTAGGTTACTCTTAATTTTCCAAACAGGCTCTCCAGTTAGGAGGAGCTGAGAGCTACCTTCAACCTTGGCTAAATTTATGCCCTTGCCTATGGGTAGCATAGTAATACTCTATGTCTCATACTGGCTTTTCTCAGGGGTAGGGAGGTGGCAGTCAACTCTCCTTGCCTCACTCTTGTTTCAAGCAGAGCTGGGCCAGCACAACTTCCAAAAGTTGTTTCCAGCCATTTTGGGCATATGGGGCTAGAAGACACTCTCTGAGGTGGAATTAGTCTATATTTAAGCTTCTTTTTTTTTTTAAGATTTTATTTATTTATTTGACAGACAGAGATCACTTGTGGTCAGTATGTAGCTGTTTCTCTTTTTCTAATGCAGTCTTGGTCTGTGTGGTGCAGAGGGATACTTAAGCATCATCCCTGTATTCTAGGATTCTCTCAGTGGGGTTTTGTTCTTGAATAGTTGTTAGTTCTTTTTGTGAGGGAGAGCGAAGTTGGGAACAACCTATGTCACCATCTTGGTGACATCACTCCAAAAGTTTTAGAATGTATTCTAGATTTTATATCTAATATAAATATAAATATATCCAAAATATATTCTATATTTTAGAATATATTCTAGATTTAGGTCTTTTATCCAGTGTGTGTATTAAAAATATTTTCTTCCTGACTGTTGCTTATGTTTTAATTTTTAAATTATCTTTTGAAGAGCTTAAGTTTATAATTTTTGTGAGGTCGTTTAATTTGTCAATTTTTTTTCCTTTATGGTTCAGGTTTTTAAAAAATAATTTAGGTCTATAATTCATCTGTAGTCAATTCTTACATAAGGTTCAGGTAAACATGGAAACTCTTTTTTTCCCTTGTGTTATATAAATGTCTAGTTGTTATGGTGTAGTTTTTAGAAAGAGTATCCTATCTGCAGTGAATTATCTTGGTACCATTTGTCAAAAATAAAGTGACCATATTTGTGTAGGTCTGTATTTAGGCTCTCCATTCCATTTTGTTGATCTGTAGATCTAATCTTTATGACAGTATCATACCACCTTGATTCCTATAGCCTTATATAAATATTAAAGTCAGGTAGTGTGGATTCAACAAATTTGGTTTTCTTTTTCAAAATTATTTTTTACCTATGCTATGTCCTTTGCTGTTGTATAAGTTTAAAACCAACTTGCAAATTTTTACAAAAAAAGTTGTTGCAATTTTGTTTGGGAATATGATAAATCTGTTGGTAAATTTAGAGAAAATTGATCTCTAAACAATATTGAGTTTTCCAATGAATGAACACAATATCTCTCCATTTATTTAAGCTTTTTAAAATTTCTCATGAGATTTTCTAATAGGACTCAGCACAAAAATCTCACACTTCTTTTGTTAGATTCATCTCTAAGTATTTCTCATAAACTATTTCCATTTAACAAATGCCTCATGATTTTAGAGTGTGGTGATCATCAGCTATGCTCACCACTACTCCAGTTTTTTCTTTTATTGGGCTTATCCCATGTTTGTCTTTCAATGCTTCTTTGAAGATATGGCTTGTGGTGGCCACTAAGACATTTCTAAGTGGAAGTCTAAGAGTTAGTGAGCAATTCACCCCTTCATCTTGCCCCACCACTATGAAAAAATTACCAGAAAAGTGATGCATGTTCATGATATGTGTACATGCCAGGGTTACTGGAATGTAGGATAAAAAAAATGTGAAGAAGCCTGGAAAAGTAGATTAAGAGCATGATAACATTTAGTGCTGAGCAAAAAGGATCTGAGCTTTATTTGAAAAGCAGTAGAGAACTTCTGAAGGTTTGTGAACAGGGGAATGAAGCTAACCTGTAGAATGGCAGATCAGGATAGGAAGGGGTAGATTTAAAAGGAGGAAGTACTAGTGAAGGAAAGAAACTAGGAAACTATTCGACTAGTTTGTTGAAATGATGAAAGTCATCTGTGTTTGTAATAGAGCAAACAGAAAAAAAAAGAGTCATTGCTAGAGAAAAGATAGAAGAATTGATATATAATTGAATGTAGTAAATGGAGAGGAGAAAGAACCTTTCAAGGAAAACCTTCTGTGGCAGTATCGTAGGTGACTTTTCTTTTGGGGGTACTCTTTGGAAAATATGCGTGTTTACCATATCAATATAGAGGGAGTTATCATGTAACAATCACCTTGTCAGAATTTCCATTTTTGCTGAGATGTGAGATGGGGTTCATGCAATGGTATGGAGGGAAGGAAGGAGAGTGCTAAAGAGCTATTCCAAATTCTGAGATTCAATAAGAAATAACTTCCTGACTTAGTAGATAAAGAGAGTGAAGGTGTTTTGTATGATCTGCTCTTTTACTTGGCACTTGAAGTACTCTGTGAGCATTCATGAGCTGGATGTTCCTGGAGTATTTCTAATTGAATCTAGGACCTCTTATGAGACTGAGTTTCATTTTTCTTACTTTTCTAATCAGAGCTGGAGGGTAAGTTTTCAAAGTCTTCATTGGCTTGCAAACAGAAGAGACAAAGTGTGGACAAAACTGTTTATTTTCGCTGGAGAATGAAAATTTGGTTCTTTTCCAACCTTGTTTTTCATGTGAGAGACAAACCTATTTTCAATAGTTTAAGTGTCCTCTCTCTCTTCTATTCTACTCAGACTTGGTAGGGCTTAAAGCTGGATGCCTGTGAGAATGATATTTTCTGAACATCACTTTTGCTATCTGGTGCATGGAAGTTCTTCCCTAGATTTTGGAATTACAGAGCTCTAGTAATGCCCCAGAACAGAGTCTTGCTGCAGTTTATCCATTTTGCCTCATAGGTCCCCATGCTTTGAGATACATTCATACATAATGAGGGAGTTTTCACATATCTAGTATTATTTTTCAGTTAGCCTGGAAAGCACACACATCTAAAAGGCCCTTCATTCAGTTGCCAGCTTTGTCAGCACTGTATGCCCTGAAGACTGAGCTGACTGCCATCAATATTTGCTTAGATTTGGCTTGGAGAAGCCACATCTGCATTTTACATTTTTAGAATGAAGTTCTGTAGTTTGTAATGGACAGTAAAAAATGTGGTTAGTCAAGTATCTAAGCATACCTATTAGATAAGAATATTTGAATACCAGGAGCTAGATCTAGTTGCTTTTCTTTACTGCTGAAGAATGTATAAAGAATGACTTTGGAAGTACCCTAGCTAAGAGCTAGGGTACTTAGCTAGGGTACTGTAGTTTCAGATAGTTCTTATCAGAGCAAAAGTAGGTCTTCCTTGCCTTTGCTCACACAATTTAGTGATTACCAATAATGAAAAGATATACAGTGAAAATAGTGTCCTCAGCTGTGTATTAAAATCTGTGGTCAACCTAGTCTGTTTTAAGAATTGAGGAAAGGACTGCAGCTGCCTGCTGTGTCTGCCAAGAAGTATCCAGACAACATGGTGGACTTAGCCAATTTGCAGAAAAGCTCACCTATAGGCCAGGTTTTTTCATGAGCCCCCTCTTGCTATTCCTTCCATTTCTGTTATTCTTCTTGCTCTCTGGTCTTTCTGTACCTCTTTTTTTTCCATTTAGACCAGTTTTTAAATCTCATTCCCTTTCCCCTAACTGATGAAATGGTAGTGATTTTATCTCCTATCATATAGAATCTTTTGAGAAATGAGCTGTAGGTGCTAATTGACCTAGGTATGTTTATTTGTCCATTTGAAGTTTTCATTTCAACAGTATGTTTATGTCTTTGGGTGTATTTAGGACATAAAGGTACCATTTAGGGTATTTTTCCTGAAACTCCTAAGTACCAAATTTCCCCTATCTAGGAGTAGGGACTATCTAGGAGTAGTCATAGCAGTCCCAAGAGTCTTTCATCAATATATAACTCAATGCTAAAAATGACCTATTTACTACATTAAGCATTTAGGAAAATAGAATGGAAACTGACAGAATTTGGTTCAAAATATGTATCTAATATATGTATATATTTTTTGTCAGTGGAGACTGATAAAAGATTTTTTTCTAGAGATTATTGTGGTTATATGGCTTCAGTTGAGAATATTTTTAGACTCTAGAGTAAAAGTAATACAAACTATATGCACTTGTAGAACCAGAAGCCATTCTATCAGGTTTCAAGTGTCTATTCATAAAAAGAAATACAAACTTCAAAAGAAGCTTTCAGGTGAAGAAGCAATTTGAATGAACAGAAAAATAATAGACTGAAGGCTGAATTTAAGGAGGGACAATAACATAAATGCACTTCATTTTGTATAAGGGATCATTAAGAGATGTTTAAAAAAATAAAACTTTGAAGTTAGAATTTCCAGATACCTGAATGTTGAATATGATTTGGTGACACTTATAATGATATAAATACTTCCAATGCTTGGTATTTCTCTAGTAGGTCTGGTAGATAATGGAAAATATCTATATAGGAATGAACTTACAAGACTGCTTAATTTATATGAAGGAGTAATTTAGGAGCTGGGAGAATCTGGTTCTCATTTTCCCCTCTTGTTCCTATATTGTGTATCAATATGGAGGGTATAGTCTACCAGTCATTTGGATACAGTCCCTCCCTAGGGGGTTTAACACTAAAAAACAAATAGATTTATGATCAGAGTGTGGTGCTGTTCATTCATAAAAGGAAAATAATTTCAGGTGGGAACATGTGTCTATGCAAACTCATACTGCTGAGATTATCTATCTATCATCTATATCTTACACATGTTTTGTTATTGCCACACAGGGTTACAAATGAGAAAATTAGCCTGTAAGTCTTGATTAAAGTTTCATTATATGCATTTAAACAAAACAAAACAAAACAAAACAAAACAGTGCCCATGAAGCAACATTCTCTCATTTTCCCTGGCTTTGCTGTCTTTTTGGGTAGCAACATGTTCCCTCTGTAACAAACAAGCTTGATGCTATTAGTGCCACAAGGCTCTTCCCATGTGGTATAGATCTGTCTCATTTCTCTGAAATGTATTCTCTTGCATTCCAAAGTCTTTCCTATATTTCCTCTGAAGAAATCATTTCTAATTTAGAAAACTTTGTAGATTGAATCCATATATCATTTTACTATTTAGTGGTGAAGGAACTCTCTTCTTTGGATACTGGATAATAATAGATTTTGTGGGTATTTCAGCAATATGGCTTGATTCTCTGAAAGAATTGCTTTCATGCTGTTATTTGAAAGAAGAATAACAGCCTTTGTTATTGAAAGAATTGCTTCTTTTCATCAAAAATCCTGATGTATCTAATTGACTCCAAGGATATTCCCTTTCTGTCCATGCTGAGATTCTGCCTTCAGCACAGATGTTGAGACCACAGATGTCCACTACACCAAACCAGAAGCATTACTTTTCAAATAATTTCTTAATTTCTCGCATTAAAATTGAAGATATCACAGATCAAAACTCTTCTTTATATAATAGTTTAAAAATGGAGAGACATTTCTGGCAAAGATGGTATTCTACATTTTGAGCATTTTTAGGGGAGATGAGGAGCAGATTATCATTGATTATTCATAATATGTTCTTAGAGAAGACTTTAATAAGCACAGTGTTCTGGAAAACACAGCTTTAGAAAGGTCATGTTGCCTGGCCACATGTTATATATTAAGGAGAATTAATACGATTGGAGATAATTTCTGCTATGGTGTTACTGCTGCTTGTTAAAGCAAGAGCTGGAGGGTATGTGAACTAAGTGTTCCTTAGTTCACAGGGTGGTGCATGATACATTGTCTTGGCTCTCTGCACAAAATCATAAATTGACTGAATGAGCTGAAAAAGAAATCCAAAAGAATGTTCAGAGGGCAAGTACTTATTAGGAGCTATTCTTGATCAAATGGCTACTTGGCTATATTACCTGAAGAACATCACATAGTCTCTAACTGCTTCATTTACTTCACAGGTCAAGTACAACTCAGTCTGTGTCTACATGGCACCATTGCAACTATCTAAAATCAAAACATTATCTCTTAAAATGAGTTTGACTGATTCCCTTTCCCTTGAGTTGGCAGGTTTGTTTGGGTGCTGTATAGATAAAGCCTCACTTATCAGCAATAAAAACTCATCCATTGGAATTCTACTGATACATAATTTGTGTTGTTTTGATTTGGGTGGATCTAAAGTTTATCTTAGTATGACCTATCAAAGACAGCAAAATTAGTATGCATAAACTAAATGAGACTGTAGAGGAGATTGGATCAAGATGGAGAAATGAACACATGATTTTATATTCTTCTCCACCTCAAGTTCCTAGATTAAACAGAAAATACTTAGATATTTGAAAATAATAAGTCCATAATGACTTATTGTGGACTTGTAGCCCATAAAACAAAGAGAATGGCTATAATAAAACATGAAATTAGTTGATTGAGGAAACTACAGCCCTCAACCTGCACAATAGGATCATGCAAAATATATGGGAGTATTCCTAAGGGGCCTCTACATTTAAGAACTTATGATCTAAGGGACAGAGGAATCCCTGAGGAAAAGTGAAAGCAGTTAATTGGGATGTCATCCTGGGACAAGCAGATGAATTGTTTCACAACTAATTCCAGAGTTCCAAGCCACTGGTATTTTTTCCTAGAATAGTGAGTGTGAGATTTGGGACACAGATGAGGTCTGGTCCTTGGTGGGTTATAACGCCCAGTTAGGACAAGAAAGCCTTCACTCCTGGGAGTGTCTGGGTGACTCAGTTGGTTACGTGTCTGGCTCTTGATTTTGGCTCAGGTCATGATCTCAAGGTCTCAAGCCCAAAGCCCACATTGGGCTCCTCGATCAGCAAGGAGTTTGCTTGAGATTCCCTCCCTCTCTCCCTCTCCCACATGATCTCTCTCTCTCTCTCTGTCGCAAAATAAATAAAATCTTTAAAAAAAAAGGGAAAGAGAAAGAAAAAAAAAGAAAAAGAAAAGATAGCATTCACTCCTATAAAATTGTTTTCTGGTATTTCCTTGTTAGGTAGATTGTCCTGCTTCTTTACCATGGTGGCAACATAGAGATCATAGTAAATAGAAGTAATATTTATAAACAGATGAACAAAGATAATCAAATAAAATCATAAGCATACATCTAAGAATCATCATGCATTAGTGGCAGTGAACTAAATAAATGTAATACCCAAAAAAAGAAAGTCAATGATATATTCAGTAAAGGGCTTGGAAATAAGTATAAATAATACTCCCAGTGGGATGGGAAATTATATCTCATCCATGAAATAAGAAACCTTGGAGATTAAAACAGTATAACTGATAAAGAATTGTATAGATAGATTTAATAGCAGGTCCACATGACTCAAGTAAGAATTAATGAGCTGTGAGATTAAGCAAAATAATTTCAGCATATAGTATAAATGGACAAATAGATGAAAAGTATGGAAAAAAACCTTGAGATAAGTATGAATTTAAATATCAATGTTATAGACGTTTCTGAAAGTAAGAAATAATCAAAGAAATGATAGAAAAAAATTCCAGAGATGAAGATAGATATGAATTTTCAGATGGCCTGTGAGTACAGAGCTAAGTGAATAAGAAAAGACCCACCTGCAAATAGGTTTAATGTGGTGAAATCTCAAAACTAAGGAATAAAAAATTCTGAAGATTCAGAAAGTAAAAAATATATTTCTTTTTTTTTATCATTTTTTAAATTTATTTTCAACATAATAGTATTCATTGTTTTTGTACCACACCCAGTGCTCCATGCAATCCATGCCCTCTCTAATACCCACCACCTGGTTCCCCCAAACTCTCACCCCCCCACCTCTTCAAACGCTTCCGATTGTTTTTCAGAGTCCATAGTCTCTCATGGTTCACCTCCCCTTCCAATTTCCCCCAACTCCCTTCTCCTAACTCCCCATGTCCTCCATGCTATTTGTTATGCTCCACAAATAAGTGAAACCATATGATAATTGACTCTCTCTGCTTGACTTATTTCACTCAGCATAATCTCTTCCAGTCCCGTCCATGTTGCTACAAAAGTTGGGTATTCATCCTTTCTGATGGAGGCATAATACTCCATAGTGTATATGGACCACATCTTCCTTATCCATTTGTCCGTTGAAGGGCTTCTTAGTTCTTTCCACAGTTTGGCGACCATGGCTGTTGCTGCTATAAACATTGGGGTACAGATGGCCCTTCTTTTCACTACATCTGTATCTTTGGGGTAAATACCCAGTAGTGTAATTGCAGGGTCATAGGGAAGTTCTATTTTTAATTTCTTGAATTTCCACACTGTTCTCCAAAGAGGCTACACCAACTTGCATTCCCACCAACAGTGTAAGAGGGTTCCTCTTTCTCCACATCCCCTCCAACACATGTTGCTTCCTGTCTTGCTAATTTTGGCCATTCTAACTGGTGTAAGGTAATATCTCAATGTGGTTTTAATTTGAATCTCCCTGATGGCTAGTGATGATGAACATTTTTTCATGTGTTTGATAGCCATTTGTATGTCTTCATTGGAGAAGTGTCTGTTCATATCTTCTGCCCATTTTTTGATATGATTATCTGTTTTGTGTGTGTTGAGTTTGAGGAGTTCTTTATAGATCCTGGATATCAATCTTTTTTTTTTTTAAAGATTTTATTTATTTATTTGACAGAGAGAAATCACAAGTAAGCAGAGAGGCAGGCAGAGAGAGAGGAGGAAGCAGGCTCCCTGCTGAGCAGAAAGCCCGATGTGGGGCTTGAACCCAGGACCTGGGATCATGACCTGAGCCGAAGGCAGCGGCTTAACCCACTGAGCCACCCAGGCGCCCCTCTGGATATCAATCTTTTGTCTGTACTGTCATTTGCAAATATCTTCTCCCATTCTGTGTGTTGCCTCTTTGTTTTCTTGACTGTTTCCTTTGCTGTGCAGAAGCTTTTGATTTTGATGAAGTCCCAAAACGACAAGGATGCCCACTCTCACCACTCTTGTTCAACATAGTATTAGAGGTCCTAGCAACAGCAATCAGACAACAAAGAGAAATAAAAGGTATCCAAATTGGCAATGAAGAAGTCAAGCTCTCTCTCTTCGCAGATGACATGATTCTTTATATGGAAAATCCAAAAGACTCCACCCCCAAACTACTAGAACTCATACAGCAATTCAGTAATGTGGCAGGATACAAAGTCAATGTACGGAAATAAGTGGCTTTCTTATACACTAACAATGAAAATACAGAAAGGGAAATTAGAGAATCAATTCCATTTACGATAGCACCAAGTACCATAAGATACCTGGGAATAAACCTAACCAGAGTGGTAAAGGATCTGTACTTGAGGAACTACAGAACACTCATGAAAGAAATTGAAGAAGACACAAAAAGATGGAAGACCTTTCCATGCTCTTGGATTGGAAGAATAAACATTGTTAAAATGTCTATACTGCCTAGAGCAATCTATACTTTTAATGCCATTCCAATCAAAATTCCACCGGTATTTTTCAAAGAGTTGGAGCAAATAATCCTAAAATTTGTATGGAACCAGAAGAGACCCCGAATCACTAAGGAAATGTTGAAAAACAAAAATAAAACCGGGGGCATCATGTTACCTGATTTCAAGCTTTACTACAAAGCTGTGATCACCAAGACAGCATGGTACTGGCATAAAAACAGACACATAGACCAATGAAATAGAGTAGGGAGCCCAGATATGGACCCTCAACTCTATGGTCAGTTAATCTTCGACAAAACAGGAAAAAATATACAGTGGAAAAAAGACATTCTCTTCAATAAATGGTGCTGGGAAAACTGGGCAGCTATATGTAGAAGAATGAAACTTGACCATTCTCTTATACCGTACACAAAGATAAACTCAAAATGGATAAAAGACCTCAACATGAGACAGGAATCCATCAGAATCCTAGAGGAGAACATAGGCAGTAATCTCTTCGATATCAGCCACAGCAACTTCTTTCAAGATATGTCTCCAAAGGCAAAGGAAACAAAAGCCAAAATAAACTTTTGGGACTTCATCAAAATCAAAAGCTTCTGCACAGCAAAGGAAACAGTCAAGAAAACAAAGAGGCAACCCACGGAATGGGAGAAGATATTTGCAAATGACAGTACAGACAAAAGATTGATATCCAGGATCTATAAAGAACTCCTCAAACTCAACACACACAAAAAATGTATTTGTTATGATAAATGGAAATCAGATTAATGTTCAGTTTCTCACTGGAAACATTGGAGACTAGAAGGAAATGAAGAAATATCTTCAGACTATAAAAGGGAAATAATTTTATTTATTTTATTTTTAAATATTTTATTTATTTACTTGACAGAGACAGAGAGAGAGGGAACACAAGCAGGGAGAGTGGGAGAGGAAGAAGTAGGCTTCCCACCAGGAGGAAGCCCAAAGCAAGGCTCCATCCGAAGACTCTGGGATCATGACCTGAACCGAAGGCAGATGTGTAATGACTGAGCCACCCAGGCGCCCCTAAAAGGGAAATAATTTTAGATCCATAATTCTATACTTTCTTAAGCTAGCTTATAATTTTTGGGGGTAAGTAGTTAATTTTTGTCCCAGATTTGCAAAGGCTCAGGATGTTTAGTAAACACAGAAGCATTCTAAAAGAAGTATTAAGTAGCAAAGAAAAGGTTGTTTAAGCAAAGTGAAAGAAAAACACAAATACAAAGGGAATATGTAGGGCACAAGGAATACTGATAATATGTGATATTAAACTAAACAGTGTTAAAATTGTAGTCATGACTACTTAAAGATTTATTTAGCACATACTATTTTTCAGATACTGTTTTATCAATTTATTTAGATTTATTTATTTTAGAGAGAGAGAGAGAGAGAGAGAGAGAACACTAGTGGGAGGCCAGAGGAAGAAGAATGGAGAATCTCAAGCTGACTCTGCACTGAGCATGCGGAGCCCGATGCAGGGCTTGATCTCATGACCCTGCTGACCTAAGTCAAAACCAAGAGTCAGTCACTGAACTCGACTGTGCCACCCAGTCGAGGTAGTTTTCAAACTAATACTTAATAGAATGTTTAAGCATTCATGTCAAATATAAGGAGGAATATTAGTGTACTAACATTAATATGTATATCCTCCAAATCACCAAAAGAAGAGAACAAAATGAGATTTAATCAATCCAGCAAGAGTGAGAAAGGTACATGGGAAGCATCCAGAGTCATGGTTTACTAAAAAACGACAACAGTAAAAAAAACAAGATAGAAGGAATAAGTCCAAATATACTGAAATATATAGTTATAATCACATTAAAGTTACAATTGCATTAAAAGATTATAATTCTCCCACTTAAAGGCAAAGGCTTTGATTTGATTTAAAAAATCAGGTTATTAGATATATCTGACAATTTTTTATTCTTCTTCAGTCACTCAGCTGTTTCCTTCCCTTTGAATACACCACTTATCTCTGTACTATCTCTGTACTAACTCACTGGTACTGCCTCCAGAGAAAGAAGGATGTCTCAAAAAGAATTGTAGTGTGGCTTTTGCCAGATGGAATAGAGTGTGATCCAATATACAGCGATCCATAGAGAAACCAAAAAAAGTTTTTGAGACAGCTAAAAATTATCATCAGCATGGATTAAAAGAGACAGTGACCCTTCAATATTTAAAAGGACCTTTTAGAAGGGAGGGAGGTGGGGGGATGTGTGAGCCTGGTGATGGGTATTAAGAAAGGCACAGATTGTATGAGCACTGGGTGTTACACACAAACAATGAATCATGGGACACTACATCAAGAAGCTAATGATGTACTGTATGGTGACTAACATAACAGAATTTAGAAAAAAGAAATATAAAAAAAAATTAAAAGGACCGTATGATCCTCCAAATTCTACAATCAGGAAGCAGGCTGAGAAAGCTGCCTATCAATGGATGAGACGATATTCCCCAATGCCTTCTTCAGATATGGCCAAGGAAGAGGAAGGACATCCTAAGCATGGATCCCATAGCCAAGGAAAATAATGGACTTGGAAGTTTTTCCTAATAAGCAGGACTTGGGCCTAATTAAGACACATTTTCTGTGCCAGGGTAGGGGGAATGGTCCAGAGTGACTTAGAATAGTTATAGACCAGTGGCTGGTATTTGTCTCCCATTTCTCCCCTTTTGAAATAGTAATGTTTATTGCAGTTATTTTGTCCTGTTCCCACCATTATGTTGGGTGTATGGAGTAGGAGAGTAGATACACTGTCTTTATAGTTTCACAGTTCTTTACATGGAGAGCAACTATATGTGGATCCAATGTAGGTCACAAGATTTGGAACTTTATGTCTAATTCTGTTTTTGAGACTTTGTGGCCTTAGAGGGATAAGTTTTTTCTATGTGTGAAAGTGAACATTTGTCGCCAAGTGGGTGGGCTGTGGTACACTGGAAAAGTGCAATCAATTTTCACACCTTTGTACCATGCTACCTTGCAGTCTTCCCTGAGGAACAGTCATTGACTTTGGACTCAGTCACAGATTTAGTGCTTTGTTAGCAGTGTGATAAAAACAGAGGGATTAAATGTGCTTGTATTGTTTAAATGGCTTCTTACATTTATTCCATCTACCATGAGAAGAGAGTGGCTTAGGCAGGTGCTGGTCCTAGAATGAGACATATTGAATGGCCTTTGAGCCCAGACCATAGTCCTGTGGGTTGAGAATATCCCAGCCAAGAACAGAGATCTACAGCCAAACTTCAGACATTTGAGTGAGAAATGAGAGCTGGTTATTGAAGGGTGCTGAGTTTTGGGGTTGGTTATTGTACAACATTATTGCAACAGAAAGCAAATACAATGGGGATTGGTTAGAAAGAGTAACTAAAGACGTATCTGTTAATATGGGCTCAGTTTTGCTGTGACAACCAACAAGCAATATCTCAGTGGCTTATGTCCATAAGGGTTTGTATGTTACTCATGCTGCATATCCATTGAGGATTGGCTCCATTGGCTGTGGCTTTCCTTTTGGATCCAGGCTAATAGAGCAGTTTCAGTCTGGAACATTTGTAGTCTCATGGCTAAGAGGGGAAAATGAGGATGGCAGAGCATGTGCTAATTCTCAAAGCTTCCAGCCAAAAGTAACCAGTGACAAGGCTGTTCATATTTCCTTGCCACAGGAAGTCATATGGCTACTCTTAAGGTCAATAGTGGGAAAATGTGTAATCCTCTCAGAGAAGATCAACCATAACAGGTTAATAATAAGTTAAAAAAAAAAGAAAAGATTATTGTTGTGCTAAATACACTTTTGTCACTTCTGCATAGATTTTGTCAGTTGGTATAAAAAGATGTTGGTTATTATTGTGATTAACAGAGAAAACGATTGTTTAATGAAGTAACTTCAACTTTTCATATACTTGCAACATGTATCATGGCATGTTCCCCATTATGTTGAATGCTTGGGGATTGAAAATTAAAAGTAAAATCCTCAGTGTGCCCATTTGGTCTTTAAAAGCTTTCTCGGGGCACCTGGGTGGCTCAGTGGGTTAAAGCCTCTGCCTTCGGCTCAGGTCATGATCTCAGGGTCCTGGGATCGAGCCCCGCATCGGGCTCTCTGCTCAGTGGTGAGCCTGCTTCCCCCTCTCTCTCTCTGCCTGTCTCTCTGCCTACTTGTGATCTCTGTCAAATAAATAAATAAAACCCTTATTTAAAAAAAAATAAATAAAAGCTTTCTCAATTCTTAGGATCTATCAATTGCTTGAGTTCTGTGGTAGAAAGAGGACTGGTTTTTGAGTATCCAAATTCTGACCTCTTTTTTCCTGTTAAATTATTTGAACTCTTTGAATCTGTTTTCTTAACAGTAAAATGGGGAGGATAATATCTATACTTCTTTGGATATCTGAGAGGATTAAAAAGGTGTACTTTAAAAAGTCTGATGATTGGGGTATTCAGTAAAAGATTACTGGTACTGTTATTGCTTTCCTTGGTGTTATTGTTCATATCCAAGAAATTTCTTGAATAATCAGACCTTTGCAGATTAATTTTTGGTTATTCTATTCTATATGTGTATTCTATATGTACTATTTAAATAGATGACAGTAAGATGAGGGTTTTTTTTTGTTTTTTTTTTAGTATAATGATACCCAGGCCCAAATAATGACAACCAGACCCACAAGTTTTGAACTATCAATCCACTTATTGTTATTGTTGTTAAAATTAAGAAATTTAAAATAATTTTCAATAAAATAATTTTTATGGAGACAATCATTTGGCAACTACATTATCATTGGGAGAATGATATAGTGGACCAGTCATGAAATTATGTTATCATAATTATCCAGCATCATTCCAAAGAATATACTCAGATATGCATCCTTCGAAAGGGAGCATGTACTGTTTTCACAACTGGAATATGTAAAAATTTTTTTTTTAATTCTATTTATTTATTTGTCAGAAAGAGAGAAAGAGAAAGCACACAAGCAGGCAGAGAGGCAGGCAGAGGCGGAGAGAGAGGCAGGCTCCCTGCTGAGCAAGGAGCCCAATGTGGGACTCGATCCCAGGACCCTGGGATCATGACCTGAGCCGAAGGCAGCGGCTTAACCCACTGAGCCACCCAGGCGTCCCTGGAATATGTAAAATTTTGTCAGATTCTTTAACAGTGTTGTTTTTTCTCTCCCTCTTTTTCTTTTATTTGAGCTCTAAGCAATATATACTATAAATTCAAAATGTAGAATGTTTTTGCTCAAAAGGAGCCACTAAAAGCCCAACATGCTGAATCTTCTTTGAACTCGGGAAAATTCACACAGACAATGCAATGTCAGAAGAACTACCTATTTTTTCAGAGGACAGAAGATTTGCCCAAGATTTATGAAGCTTTTCTTCCTGGGATAAGATGTGATAAGAGCCAGGTTACCTCTGGAAACGCTTTTTATCAAATCAGCCAGTCATGTACTCCTCAACACTGTGCTGGGATCTGTTGGGTGTATAGAATCATGAGACTTCATGGACTCCATCTTTAAGTAGTTTCCAATAGATGCTAGAAGTTAAAATAATAAACATGCAAAACTATGATGTTATACTGTGTTAGACTAAGCAAATGTGCTATAAAAATTCACCAAAGGGTACAATGAAGATTTGAGAGAGAAATGAAGTATCAGTTTAGCTTTGAACAATCCAAAATATTTCAAATTATGGGAAGATCTTGAGTAATGATAGGGAAGTGGGGAAGAGCTTGCTTTGTAAAAAGAGTGAGCAGATCAGAGTAAATAGAACATGGCTGGAAACCTAGGGAAATTTATTTGGAGACTGTATCTTGGGAGTTACATAAGGTTTCAGAATTGATTTAGAAATACATGAAGAGGGGGGCGCCTGGGTGGCTCAGCGGGTTAAAGCCTCTGCCTTCGGCTCAGGTCATGATCCCAGGGTCCTGGGATCGAGCCCCACACCGGGCTCTCTGTGAAGCAGGGAGCCTGCTTCCCTTCCTCTCTCTCTGCCTGCCTCTCTGTCTACTTGTGATCTCTGTCTGTCAAATAAGTAAAATAAAATCTTAAAAAAAAAAAAGAAATACATGAAGAGGAGAGAGGATGGAGTGAAAAGTACAATGGTGTTGAAGGCAGGAAACCCAGGATCCAGTTTTTGTTCTGCCTTTATTTTTATTTTCATTATTATTTTTTTATTTTGGAGAGAGAGCAAGCACACACACATACTCTCATACCCCCGAAGAGGGGGAGGGGCAAAAGGGAAGGAGAGGGAAAGGGAGAGAGAATCTGAAGCAGACTCTGCGCTGAGAGGAAAGCCTGTCACAGGGCATAAACTCATCATCTAGAGATCATGACCTGAACTGAAACCAAGAGTCTGATGTCCAACCAGCTGAGTCACCCAGGTACCCCTTTGTTCTGCCTTTAGGTGGCTTTAATGCTTAAGAATATAGGATCTTTATTGTTATTGATCTCAAGACTAGTGGCAAACACATATACATGAAAACAACACAATCTCAGATAAGTGCATATTTAAAATTATGATAAAGTCTGAAGGACAAAAAGAAGGTGAGTTTGAAGCACAATGAACAGGGAAAGGCAGCATGAGACTGAGGAGGTAGGCCTTGGGCAGAATCATGTTACATACAAGAGCTTTCCTGCTAAGAGTCATGGAAAAGACATTTTCTTTACATTAACAATGGGTGATCTGTTTAGGTTTGCATTTTGTCATTGTCATTAAAAAACTCCATTATTAGAGGGACGCCTGGGTGGCTCAGTTGGTTAAGCAGCTGCCTTCGGCTCAGGTCATGATCCCAGCGTCCTGGGATCAAGTCCCACATCGGGCTCCTTGCTTGGCGGGGAGCCTGCTTCTCCCTCTGCCTCTGCCTGCCATTCTGTCTGCCTGTGCTCGCTTGCTCTCCTCTCTCTCTGACAAATAAATAAAATCTTTAAAAAAAAAAAAACTCCATTATTAGAGAATTTTTAGAGTTTTATAGCAATTTACCGCAAAATTGAGTAGAAGGTAAAGAGATTTCCCATTCACTCCCTGCCCCTACACATGCATAGCCACCCTTGTTGTCAACATTCCACACCAGAGTGAGACATCAGTTACAATTGGTGAACCTGCATTGACACATCATAATCACTCTAAGTTCATAGTTTACATTAAAGATTTGCTATTAGTGTTGTATTGTCCATGGGTTTGGACAAATGTATAATGACATGTATCCATCATTATAGTATTAAACAGAGTATTTTCACTATCATATAAATCCTTGTGTTCTGCCTATTTATCCCTTCCTCCCCAATTCCCAATCATTGGCAACCACAGATATTTTTACTGTCTGCACAGTTCCCTTTTTCCAGAATATCATATAGTTTGAATCATATAGTATATGGCCTTCTCAGATTGGCTTCCTTCACTTAGTGATACACATTTAAAGTTTCTCTGTATCATTTATGGCTTGATAGCTCATTTCATTTTATCACTGAATAACATTCCACTGTCTGGATATACCACAGTTTATTCATTTACCTACTGGAGGACATCTTGATTGCTTCTAAGTTTTGGCAATTATGAATAAAGCTGCTATGAACATTCATGCACAGGTTTTTGTGTAGACATATGTTGTCAGCTCCTTTGGGTACCTACTAGGGGGCTGGATTGTATGGTAAGAATATGTTTAATATTGTGAGTAATCACCAAATTACTTTCCAAAGTGTTTATACTATTTTGTGTTCACACCAGTGGATGAGCATTCTTTTTTTTTTATGTATCATTTAAATTTTATTTTTTTATAAACATATATTTTTATCCCCAGGGGTACAGGTCTGCGAATCGCCAGGTTTACACACTTCACAGCACTCACCATGGCACATACCCTCCCCAATATCCATGTGGATGAGCATTCTTATTGTTCCTTATCTTCCCCAGCATTTGGTGGTGTTGGTGTTTTGGATTTTGGACATTCTAATAGGTGTGTAGTGGTATCTCACTGTTGTTTTAATTTAATTTTAATTTAATTTCCCTGAGGACATATTGTATGGTGCATCTTTTCATATGCTTGTTATATGTATATTTGGTGAGTATGTGTTTAGGTCTTTCATCCATTTTTGAATCAGGTTTTTTTTTTTTTAATTGTTAAGCTTTAAGGACATTTTGTATATTTTGGATAATAGTCCTTTATAAAATGTGTCTTTTTTTTTTTTAAAGATTTTATTTATTTATTTGACAGAGAGAAATCACAAGTAAGCAGAGGCAGGCAGAGAGAGAGGAGGAAGCAGGCTCCCTGCTGAGCAGAAAGCCCGACGTGGGGCTTGAACCCAGGACCTGGGATCATGACCTGAGCCGAAGGCAGCGGCTTAACCCACTGAGCCACCCAGGCGCCCCAAATGTGTCTTTTGCAAAATATGTTCCTGTAGTCTGTGTCTTGTCTTCTTCTCATGTTTCTGATAATATCTTTGCAGAACAGAAATTTTAAAATTTTAATTAAGTCCTGCTTATCAATTATTTATTTCATGATCATGTTTTGAGTGTTCATTAGGCTTGCAATTTTGAAAAAGCATTCTGGTTGCAAAGTGAAGAAAAGTTTGGAGGAGATAAAATGAGTATAGTAATAATGCAATGCCAATATAGGTATGTAGGGGAGTTTCACAGAAAGGCAAAACACAACACCTACTTGATTCTACCTTCCTGTGACCAAAGAGTATGACTTAACCTGCAGGCCACTAAAGTTATGTCACATTTCTCTAAGGCTGAGCTGAGTACAAAAAGCATCTTGACAGAGTTTGGAAAAAACAAACACATTTGTTCCCATCAGGTAATGTGTGCTTACACTAATCATTGTGTCTCTGTTCCTTTCTCTATAAGCTTTAGCAAATGATCAGAAACTCTTTTGACTCAATATTTTCTTTCTCTTTATTCCCTTGGAATAATGTCATGTTTCTAAAATACAACAAAAATTAAAATAAACATGTTGGTACGAATAAAGAAGCAGACTTCCAAAGTAGGATAAGGAGTCATAGTAAATCTCACATTTTAAAAATAGACTCATTATCTTCAAACATGCTCTGTCATACTCACATGTGGTACCAGGCAATACCGTGATGAGTTGTCCCATCACATATCCCCCAGCCTTGGTGGACACACACCAGATGCACATGACTTTCAAATCATGGAGTAATTCAAGAGGCTCATTAGGTCATTTTGAGCATTTTGCTGCCAGGGTTGCATTGTTCCTTAGAAAAGAGCTTTAACCTCCTGGCCTAGTTGGGATTTAAACAGGTCATGTGAAACAGCTCTTCCCTCCTTTTAGTGTCTCTCTTTGTTGTAACTGAAGCTTATGAACATTTTTTTTTCATTCTTTATTCTTTTAGGATTTTTCATTTTCAGTTTTCTTCTTCATACTCCTTATATAGAATTTAATCTAATTCTTTTATATTTTGGCATATTTGAGGCTTAGGCAAAAAGAAGCTATTGCTATTCCCAGAAAAGCATGTCAAGGGAGTTTGCCTTTGAAAAGTTCCATTTGCTAGATGGTCATAGGATCTGGTCCATTGGATCAGTATATTATACTAGATGGTCCTTCAGAGCTGCTTAAAATCCTTCTGCGTCCCTCCTGTTCACCTGCACATCGAGAGCAAGACTACTCATTCACATTCTTCCTTTGGCAAATGCATCCCCTGGAACTACTCTTTAGAAAGCTGTTCTGTCATGGGTAGCCAAAATGAAGCTATCTATGAAGTAGGGTCCATTTCTCTATTTTTAGGTAAGTGTAAAAGATCACGTACTTAAAAAATCTATAGCTTCATCCTGGCCAACTTGATTTGCTTAGATAACTTTTATATTCTATTCAAAAGAGATATGTCTCTTGGAATAAAAATTCGTCAGTTCGTAGTGCACTAAAAAGAACATTGGTGTGATGTTTATCTGTTTATAAATCTGCCAGAATGTAAAGAATGAAGTGTTGCTTTCAAGTTGACCATCATTTCTGTCCTTAACAGAAAAGAGAATGTTATTTCTGCTCATCAGTACCTCTAACAACAGGAAGTTCTGCATTTAATTTTGGCTAATTATGTAAGACAATATTTTGATATACTTATCTTGTTTTCTATCCATATCGTCACCTTATGAAAAAGTATATAGACATCCTCTTCTTGTGTATTCTTGAAATTTATCTTTTGGTGAACACTGAGTCTTTGAAAATATTCTTTGTAGTGGAACTTTTGGAGGTGAAACATTAAAAAAAAACATATAGAAACTGAAGTCTGGACCTTAGACTATTAATGGTTTGTTTTCTCTTTTTTTAAAACTAAGAGCTTTTGGTTGAGTTTGTGTTTAGATATCAGGTTCTGTGATATTTTGAGATACTAGTCTGTGGGTTTTGTCTCCTGCATTTTCCCCGTCATCCCGTTACCTGCTCCTTCTTATAGACAGTGCTTATGTAATGCCTGACCTCAGGGAGGCCTGTGGCAAGACAATAGAAATAGTCCACATGCTTTTAAGGACTTAATGGGTGGCCATTACTGGTTATAAAATAATTCTCTTAAAGGATCATGAGATGAAAATGATTTCCCTCTGAAGTATCTTTAACATTTACTTAGAGAAGGAAAAGAGGAGGGGTGTATGGCCCAAGAACATAGCAGAATTGTCTTGATTTTTTATTGCATATGGTCTGGATTTAAGGGAATAGAGATTCGTGGGGTATCCAGTTTGGCGAGACAACAGGCAACCTTGCAAAAGCTTTCCAACCATGGCAAAAATTATCAGAGGCAGCTGGACATGAAGAGGCTAGGGTGAGAGAGTCACAAGAAATCCATCTCAGTACTAATCTTGGTGTACCAGACCCACTAATTTGTTTAATAGGTGCTATAGGAAACCACAGCTCCCCAATACCTTGGTGCTACATCTGCCCTTTGGTATAGTATCTCTAAACATTAGCATCAGCCACAGAACTTATTTAATGCCTGACCATAAATTTCCTCCGGTTTATGGGGATGATAGCTTGAAATGTAAATGAAGTTGCTTTATAGAAATGTTGATTATTTCTCACATATTTGAATTTGTCACATGCCTAATATTTATATTCTCTACATGTATGTATAGTGTTCCCTTAAGTCACTACTCCGGTAAAAAGAATTAGTTTAAATCTTATAAATGCCTAATGTGTAAATAGGACATAATTGCAACAAGTATTGTTTTAGTTTTCTTTTAGTTAGTTATTTTAGTTTTCTTTAGGAGAAAATAGGAAAGAAAGCTACCTTTCCTTCCTGTCCTGAATAATTTCTCTTCCATTCTGGGTGTAGGAAAGCCAGCAGTGGGAGCAGTTGCCATCATTGGAGCCATCATCTTGGAGCAATAATCTTTAGAAAAAAGGCAGAAGAAAGCAGGCATTATTTCTAGGCCATTTTGGCTTCTGTCTTTAAAGAGAATTTGTTTTTTAGGAAATCATTTTTATTCCATACATTCACTAAGAAAATCCATGATTTACTGATTTTCCAATATATTTTTTCTTTAAAGTTGAAATGTGTGTGTGTGTGGGTATGGCAAAACTTTTCCTTTCTGCCTCTTCTCCTTTCTTATAGCTTTAATGAAAGCCCAAGGGAAAAATAAAAATTGAGGCAGACAGGAATTATTGGCTTTTCTTTTTTATATTTAGAGTGTTGACAAAATGTGTACAGTTTCAGATAGGTCAAAATTTTATAACAGGGTATTTAGTTTAGGACTTTACTATGTCATGTCAAAATCTGAGCAATTTCTATTTACTGGTTGACAATATGTGCCTGTATCTGGCTACTGATTCGGATTGCACAGTAAGCCTAACTAAAGAAGGCCTTCTCCCTAGTACCATCTTCCCAAGAGCTATGGTGACATAAATTAGAGAATGAAGGATCATTTTGGAAGAACTTTCTGTTGGATGACATGGAAAATTATTAGAAATTTTTGAGGGGCACTTGACTGTGGCTTCTCCTTCAGCCCTATGTTTTTGTGGTTATTGACATTAAACTGTTTTGATTACATGTGTTTGCCCATATGTACCGATGCACATACATTTGTATCTGTCATAAGAAATCCCCCAAAGGAATATAAAACAATAAGGAACATAGGGCCAAACAGTTACTCAAAAGAGAAAACCTAGAGGAAAATGAAGTAGAAGCTTTCAAAAGAAGGGAGGGCTACAAGTTAGAATTGTTAGATTTATCAAATAAAAGTTAAATTGGAATTAC